>NC_073381.1:92154434-92396934 GCF_028641065.1 Leucoraja erinaceus
AGAGAGAGAGAGAGAGCTGCAGCTTTCACACACAGCATGACAGGCAATAATGAGCCTATCCTTTCCCACAGCTCCATTTATTATTCATGGTGAGCGTATTAATGCTTTAATTATTCACCGCCACCTCATTCATCACATGCCGGCTGGAAATGATCCCGCAATAAATTCCTCAAGGAGCTCCACCCACCCTCTCACTGAGTGGCTACACATAGCCGCCTGCCCTTCGGCCCATCGCGTCAGTGCCAACCCTTTACTTACTGCCCATTCTACCGCCGTCCCATGTAGTTTAGCTTAGTTTAGTTCAGAGATACGGCATGGACACAGGACTTTTGGCCCACTGAGTCCCCGCTGACTATCGATAACCCGTTCACACTGGATTAGTTTAGTGTAGTTTGAGATACAAGATGGAAAAGGGCACTCAGCCAACCAAGGCTTCACTGACCATTAAACTCCCATTCACACAAGTTGAGTTGAGTTGAGAGATACGGGCCCTTCCCCATCGATCACCCGTTCACACTAGTCCCAAGTTCTCATCAGCTCGCTAAACACTAGGAGGCAATTAACGAGGCAATTAACGAGGTCAATGCATTTCGTTGTCTCTGTACTGTACACTGACAATGACAATTAAAATTGAAATTAAATTGAATCTGAATTAACCTTAACAAAAACCCACACGTCTTTGGGATGTGGGAAGAAACCTGAGCACCTGGTTTAAACCCACAGTGTCACAGGGAGAGCGTGCAAACTCTACACAGACAGCATCCCAGATAGGATCGGACCCGGGTCCCTGGTGCCGTGTGGCAGCAGCTCCACCCGCTGCAGCACAGCAGCACTACCGGGACTGTACCTTTTTCTACACCTTTCCAATTCAAGTTTGCGTTTAAATGCCTTTTAAAGGTGGTTGGGGGGAGACCAGGTCAAAGTGCATAAAATGTGGGGGTGGGGGGGGGGGGGGGGGGGGGGGGGGGTGGGGGGGGGGGGGGGGGGGGTCGATAGGGTAGTAGACAGTCCGAGCCTTTTTTTCCCAGGGTGGAAATATCAATGGCTGAAGGACATGGCTTAAAGTGAGAGGGACAACGAGAGTGCAGAGCAGGAACAGGCCCCTTCGGCCCATAATGTCCATGCTGTACATGATGCCAAGTTAAACTCATCTTCTCTGCCTGTATATAATCCATATCCCTCCCTTCCCTGCATATCAGTGTGCCGATTTAAAAGCCTCCCATCAAAGCCTTCCATCATATCTGCCTCCACCACATGCGAGCAACTGCGTTCCAGGCACCCAAGAACCTGCCCTGCACATCTCCTTTAAACTTTGCCCCTCTCGCCTTTAACCTATACCCTCTAGGCTTTGGCATTTGCACCCTTGGAGAAGTGATGCCCCATCTAGCCTAGTCCCACCAGCCCACGTTTGGCCCCATATCCCTCGAAACATTTCATATCCATGTATCTGTCCAAATGTTCCGTTTAGTTTAGTCTAGAAATACTGTGCAGAAACAGGCCCTTCGGCCCATCGAGTCTGCGCTGACCAGAGATTCCCGTACACTAGCACTATCCTACACACTAGGGACAATTTACTCTTTTTACCGAAACCAATTAACCTACAAACCTGTACGTCTTTGGAGTGTGGGAGGAAACCGGAGCGCCCGGAGAAAAACCCACGCAGGTCACAGGGAGAACGTGCAAACTCTGTACAGACAGCACCAGTAGTCGGGATCAAACCAAGGTCTCTGACGCTGGAAGGCAACAACACTACCAGTGCCATCTTCTTCTACAGTACCTGCCACAACTATCTTCTCTGGCAGCTCCCTCCATATGCCCACCATCCTCTATGTGAAAAAGTTGCCCTTCAGGTTCCTATTGAACATTTCCCCTCTCACCTTAAACCTATGCCATTTGGTTATTGAGGGATACGGGCCAAATGTGGGTAAATAGGACCAACTCAGATAGGACGCCTCTATTCTTTTCTTTCATTTAAGCTCATTGTTGAAACATTCTTTTTCCGCAAATCAACTCATTGTAGGAATGAACTATCAGCGCCCCCTTGAGACAGCAGGGAGAACGGTGGAGCATCATTCTAAGCAGGAACTGCAGATGCTGGAAAATCGAAGGTAGACAAAAATGTTGGAGAAACTCAGCGGGTGAGGCAGCATCTATGGAGCGAAGGAAATAGGCAACGTTTCGGGTCGAGACCCTTCTTCTGAAGAAGGAAATAGGCAACGTTTCGGGTCGAGAGACTTCTTCTGAAGAAGGAAATAGGCAACGTTTTGGGTCGAGACCCTTCTTCTGCAGAAGGAAATAGGCAACGTTTTGGGTCGAGACCCAAAGGGTCTCGACCCGAAACGTTGCCTATTTCCTTCGCTCCATAGATGCTGCCTCACCCGCTGAGTTTCTCCAGCATTTTTGTCTACTTATAATTCTAAGCACGAGGTATTAATTTGACTGATTGAGTGAGAGTATGGAAACAAGCTCTTCGGCTTACCAGCTCCACGCCAACCATCGATATCCCGTTCACACTAGTTCCATGTTATCCCATTTTCGCATCCACTCCCTATGCACCAGGGACAAGTTACAGAGGGCCAATTAACCATCTTTGGGATGTGGGAGGAAACCGGAGCACCCGGAAGAAACCGATATGGTCACAGGTTGTGGAAGCTTTGGAGAGGATGCACAAGACATTGACCAAAATGCTCCCTGGGTTAGAAGGGATTAGCTATGAGGAGAGATTTTACAGACTTAAATTGTTTTTTCTGGAACGTCAGAGGCTGAAGAGAGAGCTGATAGCAGGAGATTAAACCTTTTTTTCCCAGGATGGAAAAAATCAAATACCAGAGGACAGAACAAGAGGAGTTGGGTATAGGAGCAAAGAGGTCCTTCTGCAGTTGTGAGACCACGTCAGGAGTATTGTGTGCTGTTTTGGTCTCCTAATTTGAGGATGGACATCCTTGCTATTGAGAGAGTGCAGTGTAGGTTCACGAGGTTAATCCCCGGGATGGCGGGACTGTCATATGTTGACTGAGCTGGTATTCACTGGAATTTGGAAGGATGAGAGTTGTGAATCTGTGGAATTCTCTGCCACAGAAGGCAGTGGAGGCCAATTCACTGGATGTTTTCAAGAGAGAGTTAGATATAGCTCTCAGGGCTAACGGAATGAAGAGATGTGGAGAAAAAGCAGGAACAGGGTACTGATTTTGGATGATCTGCCATGATCCTATTGATTGGTGGTGCTGGCTCAAAGCGCCGAATGGCCTACTCCTGCACCTATTTTCTATGTAAATACCACAAGGAAACAGGCCCTTCGGCCCAACCAAGTCCATGCTGTCTATTGATCACCTGTTCACACTAGCCGATGTTTTGGATTGGAACAGCCTGAAACACCATCTATCCGTGTTCACCAGAGATGCCTGACCCGCTGAATTACTCCAGCACTTTGTGTCTTCTTATTTAAACCAGCATCTGCAATTCGTTATTATTACTTAAGTCAAGTGTGTTTGATTGTCATATGTGTGTGTCCAAGATCATGAGAGAAATAGATAGGATGATTGGTCTGAGTCTTTTACCCAGAGTAGGGGAATCAAGAACCAGAGAAAATAGTTTAAGATGAGGGGGGAAAGATTTAATAGGAACCTGAGGGACAACTGTTTTACACAAAGGGTGGTGGTAGGTGTATGGAAAGAGCTGCCAGAGGAGGTAGTTGAGGCTGGTACAAACACAATATTTAAGGAACATTTGGACAGGTACATGGGTAGGCCAGGTGTAGAGGGATATGGGCCAAACGCAGGCAGGTATGACTAATGTAAATGGGGCATGTTGGTCGGTGTGGACAAGTTGGGCTGAAGGGCCTGTTTCCACACTGTATGACTGTACGTACCGACAGTGGAACAATTAATTCTTACTTTCAGCAGCACAGCTGATTGGTAAACGCAGTCCTCAAAAAACACAAAAAAATCTATCAATAAAAAGGTTCTATATAGTGCAAAACAAACCTAAAGCCCAAAGTCACTGACTGTGGCTGGGAGCTGGCATGCATTTGATGTGCCGAATGACGCTGTATTAAGGAAGTAGGCAGTCTGGAGGATCGCTTGTGGCCTGGTCCAAGGTTAGACTCTGGGGAGGAGGAGTGGGAACAAGGAGGTGTGAGAGCGGACCATCTTCCTATCTTGTTGATGTCTCTGCAGCTGCTGGTCTTTGGGTCAGGGACAAGAGAGGGGCCTGATCAAAGGGAAGCTGCGGGAAGCGAGGGGGGGAATGACGGATCAAAGAGCAGGGAGCGCGGAGGCGGGAGAGCAAGGGAGAATGGGGCTGGAGAGGTGGCGGCTTGGTTAACAGGATTTGAGGCAGGATTGGGAAGACATGCAAATATTCTGACAGCCGTCGCCAGCTTGCCAGACTGCGATAGATCCCCTCGATGGAAGGAAGGTCAGAGCCGATGATGGACTGGGCAGTGTTTGCTACTTTGTGTAGTCTTTTCCCCTCCAGGGCGCTCAAGTTGCCGAACCAAGCCACGATGCAACCGGTCAGCATGCTCTCTACTGTGCACCTGTAGAATTTAGAGAGAGTCCTCCTTGACAAACCGACTCTCCGTAATCTTCTTTGGCCCATATCCCTCCATTCTCCGCACATCCACATTGCAGCTCCCACTCTCACACCCGCTCCCTACACACTGGAGGGCAATTTACAGAGTGGCATTAACCTACACACCCGCACGTCTTTGGGATGTGGGAGGAAACCGGAGCACGCGGTCGAAACCACGCGGTCAGTGGGAGATCGAGCATACTCCACACACGGACAGCACCCGAGGTCAGGATCGAACCTGGATCTCTGGCGCTGTGAGGCAGCGGCTCTACCCGCTGCGCCACTGTGCTGCCACTATTCCTGCCCTTGTTCCTCCAGCACTGTACTTTGCTCAAGATTCGAGCACCTGGTATCTCCCTGTATTTAGATCTAGAGGTAAGATTAAGGGAAGCTGGGCAGGTAAATTTGATCGGGATTATTTGGCAAACTCTAGCACTGCTTTTTGGCTTTTGGAATAATTCTCAGTCAGCGACCAAGATTTTCACATTCGCCATTGCCACAGACAGCTGTGTGGGCCATCATTGGGCAATAGGCAGTCTGAAGAAGGGTCTCGACCCGAAACATCGCCCATTCCTTCTCTCCAGAGATGCTGCCTGTCCCGCCGAACTACTCCAGCTTTTTGTGCCTACCAGGCATTTTTAAGGCACAGATTGACAGATGCTTTATTAGCGGTTATGGGGGGGAAGATGGGAGAATGGGATTGAGAGGGAGGGATAGATCTGCCGTGATTGAATGGCGGAGTAGACTTGACGGGCTGAATGGCCTAATCCTGCTCCTATCACTTGACCTTATGAACCAACCAACGGACAGGACCTGTTACCATTCAGCCAAATAAAACCTGTGTGACTATGAGGCCTCCATCGTGGAAAGCCCAACTGCAGATTTGGTGGCATTTGAGGAACAAACCCGCTGTCCGAGTCATGGTTCCATGCTCCGACCCACTTTTGTTCTGATTGCCCTTTGGCTCCGTCAAATTGGCTCAGTCAATACCTGAAGGAAATCCGAGGAAAATCACCTTGTTGTCCATCCGGGCCTTGATAGTAACGTCCGGTGGTTTGAGGACAGAGGACTCAGGGAAGGACACGGGGCAGTACAGTGGCGCAGCGGTAGAGTTGCTGCCTCACAGCACCAGAGACCCGGGTTCAATCCTGACTACAGGTGCTTGTCTATACGGAGTTCGTACATCCTCCCCGTGACCGCGTAGGTTTTCTCCGGGTGCTCCGGTTTCCTCCGAAGTTCACACTCCGAAGGCAAGCGGGTTTGTTATAAGGAAGTTTTATATGTGCTCTGACCATGTGAAGTGTTCCCTGTTCAAAACCTACATCACACCGTTATATACTGCTCAATTGTGGTCTAAGTATAAGAAAAAGAGTATGCAGAGGCTTAAGGTAGCATACAATGATGCAATGAGGTTGCTACTTCGTGTCCCTAGGTGGCATAGTGCAAGTCAATTGTTTGTGTCCACTAGAGTGCCAACCTGTGAGGCACTCTTAAGGCAGCTGATGTTTAGTTTTATGTGTTGCCTGGACAAGTCAGAGAACCCCATAATTGAAGCCTTAGTCAGCCCTCTGAAAAGCTGCTATACTTCTAGGCTAAGATGGCATTGGTGCAATAGCTTATATATATTTTAGACTAATATGCAATTTCTTAATGTATCTTTGTAATTCTTTGTACTGTTTGATGTGTATATGGACCTGTGTCCGAATTAAAGCTTTAATTTGTTGCTTAATTGGCTTTGGTACAATTGTAAATTGTCCCTAGTGTGTGTAGGATAGTGCTAGTGTGCTGGTCGGCCTGTTTCCGCGCTGTATCTCTAATCTTAACTAAACCAGCCAGCTACGTGAGGAAGTGCAGCGATGATTTTGGAGCACCCTATCGTTGGAGACCTTGTATCTCTAAACTAAACCAGCCAGCTACGTGATGAAGTGCAGCGGGGAGGATGGAGCTCTCTATCCTTGGAGACCTTGGCAGTGAACACGGTGTCACCAACACTCCCACTGCGTTCTAAGTGCAACAATGTCTTTTGAAGAGTGCGTTGCAATGAAGAAGGCAAACATCCTGCGTGCCAACAGTCCGTGCTCTTCACAGAATATGTGAGGGAGGAGGTTACGCACGAGAAGAACAGCTGGCCTCAATTCCTGTGTGGAAAGGAACCGCAGATGCTGGTGCATACTGAAGGTGGACTCAAAGTGCTGGAGTAACTCAGCGGGTCAGGCAGCATCTTTGGAGAAAAAGGATGGGCGACGTTTTGGGTCAGGACCCTGCTTCAGACTGAAAGTGGGGAGGAGGGAACTGGGGGTAATAAAGGGCCGGAACAAAGCAGGGCCGGCAACAGATGAGGAAGGAACATGCCTGGCCTCGAATCCTCCTCAGCGTAAATTCCCCGTGGCCCTTAATCCCAACCTTTCAAATGTGTATCTACCTCCATAGAACATAGAACTGTACAGCACAGGAACTGGTCCTGCAGCCCACAATGTCTGCGCTGAACATAATGCCAAGATAAACTGATCCTCTCTGCCTGCACGTGATCCATATCCCTCTAGATGTCAGCTGATCTACATCGGTGAGACCAAGCGTCGGCTCGGCG
The DNA here is from genome assembly GCF_028641065.1 of Leucoraja erinaceus. NCBI lineage: Eukaryota > Metazoa > Chordata > Chondrichthyes > Rajiformes > Rajidae > Leucoraja > Leucoraja erinaceus. Next base: position 92,161,594 of record NC_073381.1, read on the forward strand.
ATCGTTTCGCCGAACACCTCCGCTCGGTCCGCATTAACCAACCTGATCTCCCGGTGGCTCAGCACTTCAACCCCCCCTCCCATTCCGAATCCGACCTTTCTGTCCTGGGCCTCCTCCATGGCCAGAGTGAGCAACACCGGAAATTGGAGGAGCAGCACCTCATATTCCGCTTGGGCAGTCTGCACCCTAGCGGCATGAACATTGACTTCTCCAATTTCCGGTAGTCCCTGCTTCCTCCTCTTCTTCCCAGCTCTCCCTCAACCCTCGGGCTCCTCCTCTTCCTTTTTCCTTTCTTCCCCGCCCCCCCCCCCCCCACCCTACATCAGTCTGAACAAGGGTTTCGGCCCGAAACGTCGCCTATTTCCTTCGCTCCATAGAAGCTGCTGCACCCGCTGAGTTTCACCAGCACTTTTGTCTACCTTCGATTTTCCAGCATCTGCAGTTCCTTCTTAAACATCCATATCCCTCCATTCCCTGCATATCCAAAAGCCTGGTTGATGCCACTATCCTGTCTGGGACATCTTGGCTGGGCTTAGACGAGTTAGGCCGTAGGGCCTGCTCCGTGCCTATATGATTACTATATGACCCTAAATCAGCCCACTTGACTTATTCACCTATCTGTTTGCCCAGTGACAACAATCAGGCTTCTGCAGACCTTTTTGAATCGATGATACCCTGGAAGACAGAGTGGGTGGTGGTAAAGAAGGCAACTAGGTTTGTTTCTAGTGACGTGCGTTGAGGTACAGTGAAAAGCTTTTCTGTTGCGTGCTATCCAGTCAGCGGAAAGACTGGACGTGTTCACAATCAAGCCGTCGACATTGTACAGATACAGGATAAAGGGAATAACGTTTAGTGCAAGATAAAGTCCAGTAAAGTCCGATTAAAGATAGTCCAAGTGTCTCCAATGAGGTAGATGAAAGGTCAGAACCACTCTCCAGTTGGTGGGAAGATGGTTCAGTTGTCAATTAACAGCCAGGAAGAAACTGTCCCTAAATCTGGAGGTGTGCATTTTGAGACTTCTGTACATCTTGCGTGATGGGGGTGGGGGGGGGGGGGGGGGGGGGGTGGATGAGGCTCGTATTACACAATTAATTGTGTCAATCCTGCTTTTTAGTGTTTATGACTCAACTCTGTCCACACATCATAACAATTTGCCGAGGGGGGGGGCCTCCGGAGGTCAGAGTTGACGGGACGCTAACGACCCTGGACACCTGACTCTTGTTTGAGTTACACCTAAAGCTCCTTCACCTTTGACCCCCACACCCACCCCCACCCAAAAGGGTACCGCAGCATCGTGAAAGGAGGTGTTTGTTCGATGGCCAGAAATGAAGGAATAATGAAGGAGCCGGGACTGGACGTTTGGGAATAATCGGCGTGTCGCAGGAGTCGGAACAAAAGCAGGACATTAATCTTCGAGCGGTGCGGGGACTCAGTCGCTGCACTGTGAGGGGAAAATTGCAACACCCGCTGCAACAGATTTCCTGGAGGAAGGGTATTGTGCCTGCTTTAAGCAAGCACAGCTTGCGGGACAGATGGTGTGATGGAGTGCCCAGTGGCGTCTGCATGGTGGTCCAATGCTGGTGGGGTTCCCAGCCAGGCAACCTCTCCCCATCAATCACCGTTAGGCAAACCTGTTGTGTAGCAACAGTGCTGAACCATGCTAACAGGTCGTAAGGGATAGGAGCAGCATTAGGCCATTCGGCCCATCAAGTCTACTCCACCGCTCATTTAGATGAAGGAATCAAAAGTAACATTAGCAAATTTGCAGATGACACAACGCTGGGTGGCAGTGTGAACTGTGAGGAGGATGCTATGAGGATGCAGGGTGACTTGGACAGGTTGGGCGAGTGGGCAGATGCATGGCAGATGCAGTTTAATGTGGATAAATGTGAGGTCATCCACTTTGGTGGCAAGAAAGGGAAGGCAGGTTATTATCTGCTGTCAAGTTGGGAAAAGGGGAAGTACAACGAGATCTGGGGGTCCTTGTACATCAGTCACTGAGAGTACGCATGCAGGTTACAGCAGGCAGCGAAGAAAGCTAATGGCATGTTGGCCTTCATAACGAGAGGAGTTGAGTATAGGAGCAAAGAGGTCCGTCTGCAGTTGTACAGGGCCCTAGTGAGATCACACTTGGAGTATTGTGTGACGTTTTGGTCTCCAAATTTGAGGAAGGACATTCTTGCTATTGAGGGGAGTGCAGCGTAGGTTCGCAAGGTTAATTCCCGGGATGGCGGGACTGTCATATGCTGAGAGAATGGAGCGACTGACTGGGCTTGTATTCACTGGAATTTAGAAGGATGAGAGGGAATCCTTTAGAAACATTTAAAATTATTAAGGGATTAAACACGCTAGATGCAGGAAACATGTTACCAATGTTGGGATGGTCCAGAACCAGGGGCCACAGTTTAAGAATAAGGGAGAACATTTAGAACTGAGAGGAGGAAAAACTTTTTCACACAGAGAATTGTGAATTTGTGGAATTTTCTGCCTCAGAAGGCAGTGGAGGCCGATTCACTGGAAGCATTCAAAAGAGAGTTAGATAGAGCTCTTAGAGCTAACAGAATCAAGGCATATGGGGAGAAGATAGGAATGGGAGACTGATTGTGGATGATCAGCCGTGATCACATTGAATGGCAGTGTTGGCTCGAGGGGCCGAATGGCCTACTCCTGCACCTATTGTCTATGTATCTATATATCAATCTCTCCCTCCTAACCCCATTCTTCTGTCTTCTCTCCATAACCCCTGACATCCATACTAATCAAGAATCTAACAATCTCCGTTTTTAAAATATCCATTGATTTGGCCTTCTCAACCTTCTGTGGCAATGAATTCTACAAATTCATCATCCTCTGACTAAAGAAATTCCTCCTTCCTGAAGGAACGTCCTTTAATTCTGAGGCTGTGACCTCTAGTCCTGGACTCTCCCACTGGTGGAAACATCCTCTCCACATCCACTCTGTCCAAGCCTTTCATTATTCGTTAAGTTTCAATGAGGTCCCCCCTCCCTCATCCTTCTAAACTCCAGTGAGTACCGGCCCAGTGCCGTCAGATGCCAGGTCCATCACGGGTACCCGACCATCCCGCCATCGAAGGGATCTGCAGGAGTCGCTGCCGCAGAAAGGCAGCCAGCATTGTGATCTTACAAATCGTACAGTCCATGGATGACTTGGGCCAAAGGGCCTGTTTCCATCCTGTACTGCATGTGTTTTTTCTAAGCTGAATGATTGGAGGAAATCGATGCCAAATTCTTAGGGTTACAGCACCATCGGAGGGCACACACCACCCTGGCCACGCTCTCATCTCGCTGCCACCATCGGGAACAGGTACAGGAGCCTGAGAATCGTGACCTCCAGGTTCAGGAACAGCTTCTTCCCAGCAACCATCCGACTGTTGAACACTGCACAACACTAACCACTACCTCAGCAACTATGATCTAGCATGCACTTTGTGTTTGGTCGTTGGACCTTATCTTCCTATCAACTAGTGGTGATGCAGTTCATAGAAACATAGAAATTAGGTGCAGGAGTAGGCCATTCGGCCCTTCGAGCCTGCACCGTCATTCAATATGATCATGGCTGATCATCCAACTCAGTATCCCATACATGCCTTCTCTCCATACCCCATGATCCCTTTAGCCACAAGGGCCACATCTAACTCCCTCTTAAATATAGCCAATGAACTGGCCTCAATTACCTTCCGTGGCAGAGAATTCCACAGATTCACCACTCTCTGTGTGAAAAATGTTTTTCTCATCTCGGTCCTAAAAGATTCCCCCTTATCCTTAAACTGTGACCCCTTGTTCTGGACTTCCCCAACATTGGTAACAATCTTCCTGCATCTAGCCTGTCCAACCCCTTAAGAATTTTGTAAGTTTCTATAAGATCCCCCCTCAATCTTCTAAATTCTAGCGAGTACAAGCCGAGTCCATCCAGTCTTTCTTCATATGAAAGTCCTGACATCCCAGGAATCAATCTGGTGAACCTTCTCTGTACTCACTCTATGACAAGAATGTCTTTCCTCAGATTAGGAGACCAAAACTGTACGCAATACTCCAGGTGTGGTCTCACCAAGACCCTGTACAACTGCAGTAGAATCTCCCTGCTCATATACTCAAATCCTTTTGCTATGAAAGCTAACATACCGTTCGCCTTCTTCACTGCCTGCTGCACCTGCATGCCTACCTTCAATGACTGGTGTACCATGACACCCAGGTCTCGTTGCATCTCCCCTTTTCCTAGTCGGCCACCATTCAGATAACAGTCTACTTTCCTGTTCTTGCCACCAAAGTGGATAACCTCACTTTTATCCACTAACCACTACCTCAGCAACTATGATCTAATATTCACTAATACTAATTTGGTCGTTGGACCTTATCCTCCTATCAACCAGCGGTGGAGCAGTTCATAGAGTCACTGCCTCACAGTGTCAGAGACATGGGTTCAATCCTGATCTGTGGTGCCCTCTGTATGGACCCCATTCTGTCATCACCCCCGTATCCATTATTCCATATATAACCCCACTGAACCCCTGGATTACACCCCAGTCTGTAATCACTTCCAGGGATCCATTATTCTATATCTAAGACATCTGATACATTCATTATATTCCCAGTAGAAATCATTCACTGGAACTCAACCTTCTCCAAACAAACCATCGCAGCCTCTTGATTTTGTTCCAACTGAAACCACGAGCAGTTATTGAAGAATTCAAGCCCTGACTAATCTCATGGACGAGATGAGTCCACGATTCTGAGGGGTGAGTATTGGAAACACTGGTAGACCACAGTGCTGGAGAAACTCAGCGGGTGCGGCAGCATCTGTGGAGCGAAGGAAACAGGCAACGTTTCGGGCCAAAACCCTTCTAGGCAACATGGCAACAAACACAAGCTCCATAGATGCTGCTGCACCCGCTGAGTTTCTCCAGCACTTTTGTCTACCTTCGATTTTCCAGCATCTGCAGTTCCTTCTTGAACATTGGAAACACTGGCTGATCACAGGCAGGAGTGGACGACGGATGAATATGATGTGAGTCGAGGCTGCCCTGGACATACCCTTGGCCACCGCTAGACCTAGACACGAGACTAGTCTGAATAAGGGTTTCGGCCCGAAACGTTGCCTATTTCCATCGCTCCATAGATGCTGCTGCACCCGCTGAGTTTCTCCAGCACTTTTGTGTACCTACGAGACTAGTTAATGTGCGGGGATCGCTGGTCGGCGCGGACCCGGTGGGCCGAAGGGCCTGTTTCCGCGCCGTATCTCTAAACTAAACTAAACTAAACCAAACCAGACCTCCCTGGCGTGGGCTCCGAGAAAGAAACTTCCGTGGAAAGTTGCAGAGCTGAGCAACAAACACAATTATTGTCTCCAGTACCAGTCTGGGTTGTAGATGTGTGTGTGTGTGTGTGTGCATGTGGGAACAGTTCAGCTGTTGGTACATGGAAACATTTCCTTCACTCTGTGTCAACCGGTCAACAAGTTCAAATCCTCCTCCCGGAGACTTGTGGGAGTACAAAAGGTGGAGGCTTCTAAAACTAGAGGGCACAGGCTGGCGTTGAGAGGGGAGAGATTTAAGAGGGACCACAGGGGCAACACTTTCGCCCAAAGGGTAATCTGTATCTGGAACGAGCTGCCAGGGGAAAGGTTAGATGTGGATGCAATTACGACTTTTAAATGAGAATTGTACAGATATATGGATGGGAAGGGTTTAGAGGGATATGGGGAAAATGCAGCCAAATGGGACTAGCCCAGAATGCCAACGTGGACAGCAAGGACAAGGTGGTCTGATGAAAGGGTCTCGACCCGAAATGTCGACAATTCCTTCTCTCCATAGATGCTGCCTCACCCGCTCACCAGCATTTTGTATCTACCAGGTGGTCAGGAGAGCCTGTTTGTATTACTGCATCCCTGTTTCTGTTATGTACTGCAGAAGGGCCTGCATCCATGTTGTACAGCCCTATGAGTGGACTTGAATTATCATTATTAAATTAGAGCCACTGCCTCACAGACCTGGGTTGGATTTTGACCTCGGGTGCCGTCTGTGTGTCTGTGTGGAGTTTGCACGTTTACCTGTCACCAACGTGGGTTTCCTCCGGGTGTTCCGGTCTCCACCCACATCCCAAAGACGAGCGGGTTTGTAGTAAATGGGAGTTGTAATGATCGATGGTCGGCATAGACTCAGCGGGCTGAAGGGCCTGTTTCCACGCTGTATCTTTGACCCAACTTGTCCATGCAGACCAAGATGCCCCCACTTCAGCTCGCCCCACATTTTGCCCATGTCCCACTAAAACCTTTCCTATCCATCTACCTGTCCAAATAACTTGGTTATTAGCGGCTGTCCCACTGTACGAGCTCATTCAAGAGCTCTCCCGAGTTCAAAAAAAAAAATCAAACTCATGGTAAGCAGGTAGAATGTACCTTGCGGGTACGTCGGGGCTCGGGAACGTCTTTTAGCGGCTCGTAACGCTAACGGCAGGTACTCGGGAAACACGGTAAGCTCGTGAAGACTCGTGAAGATTTTTCAACATGTTGAAAAATGTCCACGGGAGCCCGAGTACCCACGAGCGGCCATTACTGTAAATCTCCGAGTTCGAATCAGGGGAAACTCTTGAATTAGCTCGTACAGTGGGACAGCCCCATTATTGTATCCACCTTCGCTATTTCCTCTGGCAGCTTGTTCCATATACCCTAAAAAAGGGGGTCCTTCGGAGATGCTGCGTAGCAAACTGAATTACTCCAGCACTTTGTCCGCTACACAAGATTCCAGCATCTGCAGTTCCTTGTGCCTACCGCACACCCACCACCGGCTGTGTGAACAGAATTGCCCCTCAGGTTCCTGCTAAATCTGTTGCTGAAGACATATTTCATGTGTTAACTTTTATTTCGCAATGATAGGTTTATCAGCTTCTCCTTCAGAGACTGGCACAGCTTGGCAGTCGCAAACAGAGCGCATGTAGATGGTGCCAGACCATGTGCGTTGTTAGCTGGTGTTGTGACTGGCACCTATTGCAGGAGTGGCAGAAAGGAATGCAGTGAAGGTGATTTGAGCACACATCCACACACCTCGTGACATGGAAATGAGTGGCGTAACCCTCGTGAGGCATTTATCAATTATCTTTTGCTGAACGGAGCCGGGCTGCACAATTGTTATCGCTCTGAGACCTGGGGTGTTTGATTTTCCAACCCAAGGTTGGAGTGTCGACGTGCCTGGAACGAGTTCCTTCACGGAAGCCAGAAGATGTGGCCTTGATGGGGCCGGTTGATGGAGAGTTGCAAGCTGTGATCTCTGACGCTGGCTTTCCATCGTCAAGCCACTCCTTTAGACAAAGAGCAAACGTCCTCTACACAGGGCTCAGGAACAGCTTCTACCCCTCTGTTACCAGGCTCCTAATTTGAGGAAGGACACCCTTGTGATTGAGGAAGTGCAGCGTAGGTTCACGAGATTAATCCCTGGGATGGCGGGACAGTCATATGGGGAAAGATTGAAAAGACTAGGCTTGTATTCACCGTCATTTAGAAGGATGAGGGGGATCTTATTAAAACATATACAATTATAAAAGGACTGGACAAGCTAGATGCAGGAAAAATGTTCCCAATGTTGGGCGAATCCAGAACCAGGGGCCACAGTCTTAGAATAAAGGGAAGGTCATTTAAGACTGAGGTGAGAAAAAACGTTTTCACCCAGAGAGTTGTGAATTTATGGAATTCCCTGCCACAGAGAGCAGTGGAGGCCAAATCATTGGATGGGTTTAAGACAGAGTTAGATAGAGCTCTAGGGGCTAGTGGAGTCAAGGGATATGGGGAGAAGGCAGGCACGGGTTATTGATAGGGGATGATCAGCCATGATCACAATGAATGGCGGTGCTGGCTCGAAGGGCCGAATGGCCTCCTCCTGCACCTATTTTCTATGTTTCTATGTTCCTGAACGGCTCTTCCACACGCTAGGGTACTGTCCGATTCACCTCTACACCATTGTGGACATTGGACTTTGTCTGTGGAACTGGTGCGCTACAATGCTGAGAACTATAGTCTGCACTCTGTACCTCCCCCTTTGCTATACTTGAGTTTGAACTGATTGTATCTATGTACGGTAATATCTGAACGGTTTGGATAGCATGCAAAACAAAGCTCTTCACTGCACCTCGGTACATATGACAACAATAAACCTGAATATAAACCTGCATAATGCTGCCTCCGTTGCAGTGTTTCAGGATCTTGTGACTTTGCTTAGCTTTGACACTCCCTTGGGTCTTCTAATTTCCCATCAATAGAGATCTGGAGTGGACTGAACAGGACTGGGTATAAAGAAAGGCCGAAAAACTGAAACGTCATCTATCCATGTTCTCCACAGATGCTGCCTGGCTCACTGAGTTACTCCAGCAATTTGTGTCTCTTTGTGTCAAGTTCAGGGGAGTTCCCCCCTAATCCCATCCCCCCCCTCCCCCCCCCCCCCCCCAATCGCATCCCCCCCCCCCCCCCCCCCCCCCCCCCCCCCCCCCCCCCCCGCCACGGGTACCATTTAGAATGGAGATGAGGAAATACTTTTTCGCCCAGAGTTGTGAGTCTGTGGAATTCGCTGCTGCAGAGGGCAGTGGAGGCCGATTCTCTGGATGCTTTCAAGGGTAGTTGAGGCCAGACAGTGCTCTTCAAAATAGAGGAGTCAGGGGGTATGGAGAGAAGGCAGGTACGGGATACTGAGTTGGATGATCAGCCATGATCATATTGAATGGCGGTGCAGGCTCGAAGGGCCGAATGGCCTACTCCTGCACCCAATTTCTATGTTTCTATGTTTCTAAGAGAGAGTTAGATAGAACTCTTAAAGATAGCGGAGTCGAGGGATATGGAGAGAAGGCAGGAACGGGGTACTGATTGTAGATGATCAGCCATGATCACATTGAATGGCGGTGCTGGCTCGAAGGGTCAAATGGCCTACTCCTGCACCTATTGTCTATCTATTGTTCCAAGGAATAAAGTCATAGCCTGCCCAGCCTCTCCCTGTAGCTCAGGCCCTTGAGTTCTTCCATCATCCTATGTCCTCTGCACTCATACCAACTTAATAGCATCGTTCCTGCAGCAGGGTGACCAAAACTGCACACAATACTCCATGCAGCCTCACCAACATCTTATACAACTGTAACATCCCAACTTTGATTCTCAATTGCCTGACTAATGAAGGCCAATGCACCAAAAGCCTTCTTCACTACCCTGTGTACTCGTGTCACCACATTCAAGAAACTGTGTACTCCTAGATCTCTCCGCTCCATGACACTCCCCAGGGCCCTGCCGATCATTGTGAAGATCATGTCCTGGTTTGACTTCCCAAAATGGAGCACCTCACACTTAACTGAATTAAACTCCATTTGCCATTCCTCGGCCCACTTGCAAACGGATCAAGATACCGGTGTAATGCTCATCATCATCGGCTTCACCGTCTATGATGCAACCTATTTTAATGTCAGCTGAGAACTGACTAACCTCGCTGTGTACACTCTCAGCCAACTCGTTGATGTCGATGGCAAACAGCAATGGGCCCAGCACCAACCCCTTGAGGTACACCACTAGTCGCAGGTCTCCAATCTTCTGACAATTATGTATGCAGTTCTAGTTGAGTTTATTATTGTCAGCTATCCAGCTATTCTGCTGGGTACATGGTGGAATGGCATCACCACATGAAGGCGGAGGTTTCTGGTGAAATGCCTATCTGTTCATTCAAAGTTGTCCGTGCTGAGTTTTTAGTTTAGTTCCAGTGTGGGCAAGTTGGGCCGAAGGGCCTGTTTCCACACTGTATCGCTCCGTATCACTCTGTACTGCACGGAAACAGGCCCTGCGGCCCACCGACCAGTGATCCCCGTACACTAGCACTAGATACTAGACACACTAGGGACAATTTACAATTTTCACCAATGCCAATCAACCTGCAAACCAGTATGTCTTTGGAGTGTGGAAGGAAACCGGAGCACCCGGAGAAAACCCACGCGGTCACAGGGGGAACGTACAAACTCCGTACAGACAGCACCCGTGGTCAGGATTGAACCTGGGTCTTTGGCGCTGTGCGTCAGCACCTCTACCGCTGCACCACCCCTATTGTTCTAGAGAGTCGACAGTACTTCCCGCCTCAAGAGCTGTCCTTTGAACAATAGCTCATTGGCGCCCACTGGTGGTTTAGGATCCAAACCACACGTCCCACATCCAGTAAATCTCCTATAGAGACACAGGGAACTGCAGATGCTAGGACCTTGAGCAAAACACAAAGTGCTGGAGGAACTCAGCGGGTCAGGCAGCATCTGGGGAATGGACAGACAAAGTTTTGGGTCAGGACCGTTTTTCAGACTGATGTAGTACAGAGGAGAAAGCTGGGATAGGGGTGGGGATGGGACAAAGCCTGAAAAATGGTAGGTGGGCACGGTGGCGCAGCGGTAGAGTTGCTGCCTCACAGCGACCAGGGTTTGATCCTGACCATGGGTGCTGTCAGTACGGGGTTTGTGCCTTCTCCCTTTGACTGCATGGGTTTTCCAGTTTCCTCCCACACTCCAAAGACGTGCCGGTTTGTAGGTTAATAGAAACATAGAAATTAGGTGCAGGAGTAGGCCATTCGTCCCTTCGAGCCTGCACCGCCATTCAATATGATCATAGCTGATCATCCAACTCAGTATCCCGTACCTGCCTTCTATCCATACCCCCTGATCCCTTTAGCCACAAGGGCCACATCTAACTCCCTCTTAAATATAACCAATGAACTGGCCTCGACTACCCTCTGTGGCAGAGAGTTCCAGAGATTCACCACTCTCTGTGTGAAAAAAGTTCTTCTCATCTCGGTTTTAAAAGATTTCCCCCTTATCCTTAAGCTGTGACCCCTTGTCCTGGACTTCCCTAACATCGGGAACAATCTTCCTGCATCTAGCCTGTCCAACCCCCTAAGAATTTTGTAAGTTTCTATAAGATCCCCTCTCAATCTCCTAAATTCTAGAGAGTATAAACCAAGTAATAAATTGGCTTGTGTAAATTGTAAATTGTCCCTGGTGTGCAGGATCGTGCTGGTGAACAGGGTGATCGCTGGTCAGCATGAACTCAATGGGCTGAAGGGGGCCTGTTTCTGCACTGTAATTCTAAAGTCTAAAATCTAGAGGTGGGGTGAGAGGTGAGGGGTTGGTAGATGGGTGGAGGGGAATGACAAAGACCGGAGGTGAATGAAGGGTCAAATAAGGAGGGAAGAGGAGGAGTAAAATGTAAATCCAGAGGGAGGGATATAGGTTTAGGTTTATTATTATCATGTGTACCGAGGTACAGTGAGAGGTTTTGTTCTGCATGCTATCCAAAGAGATCAGATAATGCTATACCTAGATACAATCAGATCAAATTCCAGTACAATAGGTAGAGCAAAGGAGAAGATACAGAGTGCAGAATATTGTTTAATCTAAATAAATTGAAACATAATAATAAGTGTTAGCTGGTGCCAAAAGATGCAAATTATTTTTTTTTAAATGCAGTTTTTTACTAAATTTGCAGATGATTTCAAGGTAATCTCTTGTAGCGCACCAGTTCCACAGACAAAGTCCAAAGTCCGCAATGGGGTAGAGGTGAATCGGACAGTACCCTAGCTTATGGAAGGGCCGTTCAGAAGCCTGATAACAGAGGGGAAGAATGGACGGAGGGGTGGGAAAGAGGGACGGGATTGTGGGAGGAATTGGTGTGGCCTAACCGGGGTTAGGGGGGCACAGCAAAGAAAGAGTTTTTTCTTTAGAGAAACAGCGCGGAAACAGGCCCTTCGGCCCGCCAAGTCCGCACCGGCCAGCGATCCCCGCACACTAGCACTATCCCACACACTGGGGACAATTTACATTTACACCAAGCCAATTAACCCACAAACCTGTGTGTCTTTGGCGTGTGGGAGGAAGCCGAAGATCTCGGGGAAAACCCACGCAGTCACGGGGAGAACGTGGTAACTCCGTACAGACAGCACCCGTAGTCGGGATCGAACCTGGGTCTCCGGCGCTGTGAGGCAGCAACTCTACCGCTGCTCCACCGTGCTGCCGAGTGGGCAGAAGGGGTGTGCTCCTTAAAATTAATGTTCAATAATGGATACTGTGACAGCACAGAAGCCCCCCCTTTAGTCCATCTCGTCCACACTGGGCACCAAGCACCCAGTTTTGTACCAAAACCTGTCCTAACCCACATGGCCCACCAAGTTCCTTCAGATTATACCACGTATCCATACCCTTTGGGCTTTTTACGGTGGCTTATTAAGCATGCTATATGGGAAATGGGGGCACCCATGCAGCCACAGGGAGAGCGTGCAAACTCCACACAGGCAGTTGAGGTCGAACCCAGGACACTGGGGCTGTGAGGCAGTGGCTCTATGAACTGCTCCCCCCATTATCCAGTTACTGCCCCACCCGCGCCTTATTGCTCAATCAAACATTCTCCTCAACCTCTACTCCGAGATTATACACAACGAACTGCAGATGCTGCTTTACGGAGAGGGACGCACAGCGCTGGAGTAACTGGGCGGGTGGGGCAACATCTGGATAGGTGACATTTTGGGTTGAGACCCTTTTTCAGACTGATTGCGGTGTGGGGAGGTCGGGAGAAAGGTTGAAGAGAGGTGGGGGTGGGATAAAACCTAGCAAGTGAGAGGTGGATACAGGATACAGGGGGTAGGAAGGTACAGCAGATGCTGGTTTAAACCGAAGATAGATACAAAAAACTGGAGTGACACAGCGTGGCAGGCAGCATCTCTGGAGAGAATTCTGAAGAAGGTTTCTCGACCCAAAACATCACCCATTCCTTCTCTCCAGAGATGCTGTCCGTCCCTCTGAGTTACTCCAGCTTTTTGTGTCCATTATAGGTAAGGGGGGGGGTGGGGGGGTTGATTGGGAGATAGGTGTACAAAGGCCAGAGATTAAACCAACCCAGTGTTTAAAAAAGTTCTCCTTCCAATTCCTATTGAATCTTTCCCCTCTCACCTCAAACCGATGCCTTCTAGTTTTAGTCTCCCCTACCCTGGGAAAAAGGCTACACCCTTCGTGAATTATTGATCCTAGATGGAGACAGAATACTCTCACAACTATCTACACAAACACCTAAATCTTCACGACACCTACTAGAGGCAGGAAACATGTTCCCGATGTTGCGGGAGTCCAGAACCAGGGGCCACAGTTTAAGAATAAGGAGTAAGCCATTTAGAACGGAGACGAGGAAACACTTTTTCTCACAGAGAGTTGTGAGTCTGTGAAATTCTCTGCCTCAGAGGGCGGTGGAGGCAGGTTCTCTGGATGCTTTCACGAGAGAGATAGATAGGGCTCTTGAAAAAAGCAGAGTCAGGGGATATGGGGAGAAGGCAGGAACCATTTGGCCCTTTGTGCTGGCACAAAGGGCCAAATGGCCTACTCCTGCACCTATTGTCTATTGTAAGTGACATTTTTATGGATAGGTCTGGTGATCAGCATGGATTTGGTGGGCTGAAGGGCCTGTTTCTGTGCTGCCTGTCTGACTAATTCCTCCTGTCACAGTGTAACACCTGCAACTTACCTAAAGTGACATTAGTCGTATACTCCTGCAAATTTATTAATATTACTTTGTTGCAGTTTTCTTTGACAGTAAATATAGGGCTATATTTTTGCAAACGTCATAAGGGATAGGAGTTAAATTAGGCCATTCGGCCCATCAAGTTTGCTCCACCATTCAATCATGGGTGATCTATCTCTCCCTCCTAACCCCATTCTCCTGCCTTCTCCCCATAACCTCTGACACCCAAACTAATTAAGAATCTATCTGACTCTGCCTTAAAAATATAGTCCAATGGATAGTGCCATGGAACTGTTCAGCTGGGAAACAGACCCTTCGGCCCAAAACACTCATGCTGACCAATTTGCTTACCTAGCTTGTGCCACTTGCTTGTTGCTACCAAAGACCGCAATTTACAAATGAAATTAAAATGTCTGGAACGTGCTGCCAGGGGCTGTGGTGGAGGCAGATATAATTATGGCATTGAAGAGGCTTTTAGTCAGGCACATGAATATTCAGGGAAAGGAGGGATTAGGAGCATCTTTGGCAGGGACATTGTGGGCCGAAGGGCTTGTTCGTTCCTCTGCTATACTATTCGATGGTTTAGTCTTAACCAGGAGGAGAAACAAGGAATTGCAGATGCAGGTTTACTAAAAAAAAAGGGACTGAAGAAGGGGTTCCGAAAACGAAACGTCACCTATCCATGTTCTCCAGAGATGCTGCCTGACCCACTGAGTTACTCCAGCACTCTGCGTCTTTTATTTTAACTATGAGGAGGTTAGAAAGGGAATCACACACTCAAATTCCTGAAATTAGTTTCCGTGCCACCAATTAGTGAAAGTTAGAGTGAATTTGGATGGTGTTAATGTTGGAGCAGAGGATTTAATGTTGACTGTGCAAGGTCTCCCTTAGAATGGGATCTGCATGACTGAATTCTTGATTAGTACGGGTGTTAGGGGTTATGGGGAGAAGGCAGGAGAATGGGGTGGTGGAGGGGGGGAGATAGATCAGCCATGATTGAATGGTGGAGTAGGCTTGATGGGCCGAATGGCCTAATTCTGCTCTTATCACATGACCTTATGACTGCAATAAAATGAAGTGAAGTCTCAGAGTAATATTTCTATTACTCCACTAGGGGACATCAGTGTCCCAGAACCAAATGGAGAAACAAAGAACTGCGGTTGCTGGAATTTTAAAATATAAAGTGCTGGAGGAACTCGGCGGGTCGGGCAGTACTACCCATCCCATTGCTAATCACATCCCCCTTCTCCCCTCATCTGTACCCACCTACCACATGCCAGGGCTAATACTGCCCTCACCCCTTACCTCCTTTTCCTAGCTCTCTCATCCCTGCCACATCAATCTGAAGAAGGGTCCCGGGATAGACAGAGTTGATGTGGACAAGCTTTTCCCTTTGAGAATAGGGAAGATTCAAACAAGAGGACATGACTTCAGAATTAAGGGACAGAAGTTTAGGGGTAATATGAGGGGGAACTTCTTTACTCAGAGAGTGGTAGCGGTGTGGAATGAGCTTCCAGTGGAAGTGGTGGAGGCAGTTTTCATTGGTATCATTTAAAAATAAATTGGATAGGCATATGGATGAGAAGGGAATGGAGGGTTATGGTATGAGTGCAGGCAGGTGGGACTAAGGGAAAAAAAGTTGTTCGGCACAGACTTGTAGGGCCGAGATGGCCTGTTTCCGTGCTGTAATTGTTATATGGTTATATGGTTATATGGAGTTCACAAGTTATAGGAGTAGAATTAGGCCATTCGGCCCATCGAGTCCACTCCGCCATTCAATCATTGCTGATCTCTGCCTCCTATTCCCATTTACCTGCCGTCTCCCCATAAACCTTGACACCCGATCTAATCAAGAATTTATCCGTCTCTGCCTTAAAATATCCACAGATGGCCTCTGTTGCAGCCCTGATTTGCCCTTGTCCTCTCTTGCTTCGAGGTCTCCTCCAATCAGTCTGAAGAAGGGTCCTGACTTGAAATGACCCACATCCATTTTCTCCAGAGATGCTGCCTAACTTGTTGAGGCATTCGGTGTCTTTTTTTGTAAACCAGCATCTGCAGTTCCTGGTGTCTCTACTTCCTCTGGAAGCCATTTTTATATACCCATCATTGCTAATAACATCACCATTGAAGGTCTTAGTCCAGAGGAGGTTTATAAAAATAATCCCAGGAATTGGGGGGTTAACATATGATGACCGTTTGACAGCATTGGGCCTCTACTCGCTGGAGTTTAGAAGGATGAGGAGGGGACCTCATTGAAACTTACCGAATACTGAAAGGCCTGGATAGAGTGGATGTGGAGAGGATGTTTCCACTAATGGGAGTCGAGGACTAGAGGTCATTAAAGGGTGTTCCTTTAGGAAGGAGATGAGGAGGAGGAATTTATTTTGTGAGGAAAATCTGTGGAGGCCATGTCAATGGATATTTTTAAAGCAGAGATAGATAGATTCTTGATTAGTACGGGTGTCAGAGGTTATGGAGAGAAGGCAGGAGAATGGGGTTAGGAGGGAGAGATAGATCAGCCATGATTGAATGGCAGAGTAGGTGTGATGGGCTGAATGGCCTAATTCTGCTCCTATGATATGTTGATTAGGAGTTTACAAAGTGTGCTGAAATATTCCGGTAGCATAAATAAGGTTCATAGACAGCTAGAACATCAAGTACGTTTAATATATAAAATGGAGAGCTGGTAGTGCAGAACCAACTTCAAAACTTGGAAGGAAGAGCAGTAGCCATGCAAGCTGCAGGAAGTGATTGAGTCTCATAATGTGATGGCCATAGTTGGTGGTTCCCAGTCAGACAAACGTCTGAGCAATGGCTAGCACTTTGGAATACTCGCCTTTCAGCCGCCGCAGGCTGGTGGGGATGGGCACCTTGATGCGTGTCCCCGTGGGGTTGCCGTTGTCTTCGATGAGCACCACGTTGTTGGAGTCGAACCTGGCCGTCATCCTGGGGCCAGGCATCTTGTGGCCGACGATCAGAGCTTTCTTCTTCTGCCCTTTGATGGCCAGCAAGATCTTGTCGCCCACTTTGCCGACGCCGTTCTTGGTGTAGACGTGAATGCACTTGGGTGGCCGGTGGTACGGGGTGTTGCCGAGGGGGCTGTTGTCCACCACCCGCACCTTGGTCATTTTCTGTATGGCCGCACAGACCGGCGAGGTACTGAGGCGAGGGGCGGGAACGGAAAAACCAGTGTAAACAACAGATACAAAAACACACGAGTAGGACGGAAGTCTTCCCTCCACCACCCACCATTCGATTGAGGCACAAGGAACTGCAGATGCTGGAGTAACTCAGCGGGCCAGGCAGCATCTCTGGAGAACATGGATAGGTGACATTTCTGGGCAGGTACCCTTCTTCAGACCCAATTCGAAGCTTATAGTCTGCTTACATTTACACTCAGTTCATATTCACACCACACCAATCAAAGGAAGAATAATTCAAGGGGGGGCAAATGTAAACCTGTGGAAAGCAGGAGACATACAGCACAGAAACAGGTCCTTCGCCCCAATGATTCCTCAAGTTATCCCCATTTTATCCCATTTGGCCCATATCCCTTTAAACCGCAGTACTGTACAGGAACAGGTTGTACTCAATGTCTGTGCTGAACATGATGGCAAGTTAATCTCCTCTGCCTACAGATTCAACTTTAATTGTCATTGTCAGTGTACAGTATAGAGACAACGAAATGCAGTTAGCATTTCCCTGGAAGAGCGACATAGAATATGATTTCAATAAATAAATCTATTTACATGTATACAGACATAGTGTTATTCCTGTGGGAGGAGTGTCCGGGGGTGGGGGTGATTGGCAGTCACCGAGGTACATTGTTGAGTAGAGTGACAGCCGCAGGGAAGAAGCTGTTCCTGGACCTGCTGGTCCGGCAACGGAGAGACCTGTAGCGCCTCCCAGATGGTAGGAGGGTAAACAGTCCATGGTAGGGTGAGAGCAGTTCTTGGCGATGCTGAGCGCCCTCCGCAGACAAAGCTTGCTTTGGACAGACTCAATGGAGGGGAGCGAGGAACCGGTGATGTGTTGGGCAATTTTCACCACCCTCTGCAGTGCTTTACGGTCGGAGACAGAGCAGTTGCCATACCATACTGTGATACAGTTGGTAAGGATGCTCTAGATGGTGCAGCGGTAGAAGTTCACCAGGATCTGAGGAGACAGATGGACCTTCTTCAGTCTCCTCAGGTAGAAGAGACGCTGGTGAGCCTTCTTGATCAGAGTAGAGGTATTGTGGGTCCAAGAGAGGTCATCGGAGATGTTGACCCCCAGGAACCTGAAGCTGGAAACATGTTCCACCTCCGTCCCGTTGATGTGGATGGGGGTGTGCGTGCCGTCCCTAGACTTCCTGAAGTCTACAAGGAGCTTTTTGGTCTTCTTGGAGTTAAGGGCCAGGTTGTTGTCAGCGCACCATGCTGCTAGGAGCTGGACCTCCTCCCTATAGGCCGACTCATCGTTGTTGCTGATGAGGCCAATCACCGTTGTATCATCTGCATACTTGATGATGGTGTTAGTACCATGTACAGGTGTGCAGTCGTAGGTGAAGAGGGAGTAGAGGGGGCTCAGCACACAGCCCTATGGAACGTCGTAGTTCATGGTTGAAGAGGTGTGCTTGTCTAGCCTAACAAACTGGGGTCTGTTGGTTAGAAAGTCCAGTATCCAGTTGCAGAGGGAGGGGTCGATGCCCAGGTTACCGAGTTTGGTGATCAGGTTAGAGGGTATAATGGTGTTGAATGCTGATGCTACATGCCATCCATTGCACTCCATTCCCCGCATATCCATCTGCCTATCTAAAAGCATCTTAACTGCCACTATCGTATCTGCCCCCACCACCTTCTGTGTACAAAAATATGCCCAATACCGATCCTTTAAACTTTGACACTCCCAGCAGATCATCAGAAAAATTAAAGGGAGACAAAAAATGCTGGAGAAACTCAGTGGGTGAGGCAGCATCCATGGAGAGAAGGAACAGGCGACGTTTCGGGTCGAGAACCTGAAGGGCTGCCTCACCCGCTGAGTTTCTTCAACATTTTTTGTCTACCTTCAATTTTCCCAGCATCTGCAGTTCTTTCTTAAACATCAGAAAAATCAATCGGGTTCACCCGTGCCCTTCAAGGGGCATAGAACGGTGCAGCACAGAACAGGCCCTTTGGCCCACAATATCCAGGCCAAACATAATGCCCGTTAAACTAACCACCTCTGCCTACATGTGATCCATCTCCCTCCACATCCATGTGCCTATCTATAAACCTCAAGAGTCGTAGTGGTGAAAAGCATTTAAGGCTAAATGGCAGATTAATGGCATTCAAAATTAATCCTTGTGTATGTTAGAATCTAGGGATGTGAGGAATTGGGTTTGGATAGTATTATTACAAAATTATGTGCATGATGAACAGCATGGACTCTTTCTGTTCCATCTCCATGACTCTTCCTAGGAGGAAGAAAGATTCCAAGGGGGGTAAGGGGCAACCGTGACTAACAAGGGACGTCAGGGATGGTATAAAAATAAAAGAGAAGAAGTACAACGTAGCAAAGATGAGCGGGAAGCAAGAGGATCGGGTAATGTTTAAAGAGCAACAGAAGATAACTAAAAAGACAATACGGGGAGAAAAGATGAGGTACGAAGGTAAGCTAGCCAAGAATATAAAGGAGGATAGTAAAAGCTTATTTAGGTATGTGAAGAGGAAAAAATTAGTTATGACCAAAGTTGGACCCTTGAAGAACGAAAAAGGTGAATTTATTATGGGGAACAAGGAAATTGCAGATGAGTTGAACAGGCATTTTGGATCCGTCTTCACTAAGGAAGACACAAACAATCTTCCTGATATACTCGTGGCCAGAGGATCTGGGGTGACAGAGGAACTGAAGGAAATCCACATTAGGCAGGAAATGGTGTTGGGTAGACTGATGGGACTGAAGGCTGATAAATCCCCAGGGCCTGATGGTCTGCATCCCAGGGTACTTAAGGAAGTGGCTCGAGAAATCATGGATGTATTGGTGATAACTTTCCAATGTTCTATAGACTCAGGATCAGTTCCTGCGGATTGGAGGGTAGCTAATGTTATCCCACTTTTTAAGAAAGGCGGGAGAGAGAAAACAGGGAATTATAGACCAGTTAGCCTGACATCGGTGATGGGGAAGATGCTGGAGTCAATTATAAAAGATGAAATAGCCGCACATTTGGATAGCAGTATCAGGATCGGTCCATATCAGCATGGTTTTCCGAAGGGGAAATAATGCTTGAATAATCTTCTGGAATTTTTTGAGGATGTAACTAGGAAAATGGACAAGGGAGAGCCAGTGGATGTAGTGTACCTGGATTTTCAGAAAGCATTTGATAAGGTCCCACATAGGAGATTAGTGGGCAAAATTAGGGCACATGGTATTGGGGGTAGAGTGCTGACATGGATAGAAAATTGGTTGGCAGACAGGAAACAAAGAGTAGGGATTAACGGGTCTCTTTCAGAATAGCAGGCAGTGACTAGTGAGGTACCGCAAGGCTCGGTGCTGCGACCGCAGCTATCTATCTATCTATCTATATTACTAAAAGTCTGATCTTGACCGCTTTTGGCCCACTGTGTCTTGCGATTTCCGAGAGAACGTCGCCACCTACGGCCGTCAATTTTGACCACCTTGCTCAGAGCCCCCCTCTGCCTTCCGGGACCAGAGGATTTTTCCCATTGATAAAAAATCTGAGATATATTAATGTTTTTTTTAAATTCCCCATTCTCTCTGCTGCCCCCGCTGGTGGCAGGGGGAGGGACTATAATACCCATAAGTGTAGCACCTCACTCAGTCTCTGCCAGACCCAGGAAGCGAGAGGGTCATGGCTCTCTGAGCTGCGAGTAACACTGAACGCACGTCTACTTCACAGTGAGTCCCCTCGATGCGGCTGTAAAGTGGCTGCAGCCCAATTGTTTGCCTCGCCTTTTTTTAAAGTTTGTGTTCACAAAATGAATTTTGTTTGTCAGTTGGCCGCAGCCCAATTGTTTGCCTCGCCTTTTTAAAAAGTTTGTGTTCACAAAATGAATTTTGGTTGTTGGGTGGCTGCAGCCCAATTGTTTGATCGCCTTTTTAAAAAGTTTGTGTTCACAAAATGAATTTTGGTTGTCCGGTGGCTGCAGCCCAATTGTTTGCTTTGGCTTGGCTTTTAGAATCGTTGCAACAGTTGGCTGCCAGACCAAGAATCCATTCGGCCCACAAGGTCTATACTAGCCCCCTGGAAACCAGTACCTTCGGCCCGCAACACTCAAATTAGCGCAACAGACAGCCCCCCACTGTCGAGCAGTATTGGAATTGGTGGAGAGGTGGAATATTGCGTTGGTGACCAGCCCTCCCATGTGATGCTGGGACCCACCGGGTCCTACTTAGTCTAGTTTACAACATACATCGATGATTTGGATGAAGGGATTCATAGTAACATTTGCAAATTTGCAGATGACAAAAAGCTGGGTGGCAGTGTGAACTGTGAGGAGGATGCTATGAGAATGCAGGGTGACTTGGACAGGTTGGGGGAGTGAGCAGATGCATGGCAGATGAAGTTTAATGTGGATAAATGTGAGGTTATCCACTTTGGTATTAAAAACAGGAAGGCAGATTGCTATCTAAATGGCGTCAAGTTGGGAAAAGGTGAAGTACAACGGGATCTGGGGTCCTTGTTCATCAGTCTAAGAAAGTAAGCATGCAGGTACAGCAGGCAGTGAAGAAAGCGAATGGCATGTTGACCTTTATAACAAGAGGAGTCGAGTATCGAAACAAATAGGTCCTTCTGCAGTTGTACAGGCCCCTAGTGAGACTACACCTGGAGTATTGTGTGCAGCTTTGGTCCCCTAATTTGAGGAAGGACATTCTTGCTATTGAGGGGGTGCAGCGTAGGTTTACAAGATTAATTCCCGGGATGGCGGGACTGTCATATGCTGAGAGAATGGAGCAGCTGGGCATGTACACTCTGGAGTTTAGAAGGATGAGAGGATATCTTATTGAAACATATAAGATTGTTAAGGGTTTGGACAAGCTAGAGGCAGGAAACATGTTCCCGATGTTGGGGGAGTCCAGAACCCGGGGCATCAGTTTAAGAATAAGGGGTAAGCCATTTAGAATGGAGATGAGGAAACAAATTTTCTCACAGAGAGTTGTGAGTCTGTGGAATTCTCTGCCTCAGAGGGCGGTGGAGGCTAGTTCTCTGGATACTTTCAAAAGAGAGCTAGATAGGACTCTTAAAGATAGCCGAGTCAGGGGATATGGGGAACGGGATACTGATTGGGATGATCAGCCATGATCACATTGAATGGGGGTGTTGGCTCGAAGAGCCGAATGGCCTACTCCTGCACCTATTTTCTATTGTCTATGGTTCAAATGAAAGCAGATGAAAAGGCTGTGGGTTCAAGTCCTACAATGGAGATACTGTAAGTACATAATTGTAGGCTGTAACTCCAGAGGAAAGGCAGCAGCTCTACCGCTGTGCCTCTGTATTGCCCGAGGGACAACCTTGTGACAAATATGCAGTACCTGAACATCCGGCAAAGTGCTTCTGCAGTCGGAGTCAAAGGCACGAAGCCCCTTGTCAACAGTGCCATCGGGAACCCGAAGAACACAATAACCACAGCGGGAAAAACGTGAAGACTCTGGAAATCCTCATTAATATTAGGAAGCACTGTGAACGCTTAGCAAGGCAGGCAGCATCTGAGGAGAGAAAAACAAATCAGCCCTTCAGTTCACTGACTGTTTTCATAGATGGACCTTTATTTAAGTTTTAAGAATAACTAGACCAAGTGGGACCCGTTGGGCCCCGTTCCCCTAGCACAATATTCCACCACTCACCCATTCCCCCAACGCAACGAGTTTCCCCCAACACTATATTTCTAATGTTGCACCGAATATTCCTAATGTTACACCAACATTCTAAACACGAGTCCCAACACAAAATATTATCTGTTCATTCCCTCCACGGATGCTGCCTGACCGACTGAGTTCCTCCAACACTTTGCGTTCTGCTCCAATATTACCCTCACCTCCTCTCCCTCACTCCCCCCTCATCATCATCCCATCACCCTCCCTCTCAACCCAACACATCATCACCCTCACCCACCCACACCTTCACACCCTTACCCCTCCCATCCCCTCACCTCCATCCCATGTCCCCTCCCCGCAACACCACCTCTCATCCTCTCAACCCCTCCCTCATCCTCACCATCTCTCTCCCTCCTCACCATTCTCCCTCTCCCACCAGATGTTCACCCACACCTTCACACACCCCCGCCCCCTCACACAGAAAACCCTCACACCCTAACCCCCCACATTCTCACACCTTCACCTCTTCATCCTAAACCCCCCTCCCTCATACCTTCATCCTCACCCTTTCAGCTTCACACACATCCTCAATGTCATACCGTCACCCACACATCCTCTCCCCTTCCCCCTCATCTTCATCCTCACCCCCCCTCTCACCTCCCCCTCACCCCCACTCTCACCCCTTCCCCCTCACCCCTTCATCCTCACCCCCCCTCTCCCCCACTCTCACCCCTCCCCCTCACCCCTTCCCCCTCACCCCTTCATCCTCACCCTCTCACCTCCCCCCCTCGTCCCCACTCTCACCACCTTCCCCTCCCCCCACACATCCTCACCCCCTCTCACCTCCCCCTCACCCCCACTCTCACCCCTTCCCCCTCACCCCTTCATCCTCACCCCATCTCACCTCCCCCTCTCTCACCCCCTCCCCCTCACCCACACATCCTCACCCCCCCTCTCCCTACCCTCACCAATCCCTCCCTCACACCTTCATCCTCACACCCTCAACCTTTCTTCCTTTCTTCCTCACTCCTCCCCTCCTCACCTTCACCCTCACACTCTCACCCCCTCCCCTTCCCCCTCCATCACCCTTTCACCCCCTTCACCTCACCTCCCTCTCCCTCCCCATCCCCGCTCTACCCAAAGATGCTGTAGCTACTATAGGACCATTGCCTCTAACCCCCCTCGCCCTCACCCCGCGCGCTGTGATCCGGCACCGCTCGCCCTCCGCCACGCACGCGCGCTGACGCGTTACGCTGCGCGGAAACCCTGGCAACGTCGCGGCGGGGCTGGACGTCGCGCTGAAGCCGGGCGGTGACGTCAGCTCGTGGAGCTGGAGGGGCGGGGCCAGGGAGCACGTCCTGGCCGTGGACGTCAGCGCGTGGAGCTGGAAGGCGGGGCCAGAGAGCACGTCCTGGCGGTGACGTCAGCGCGCCCGGCTGGAAGGCGGGGCCAGGGAGCACGTCCTGGCGGTGACGTCAACGCGCTCTGCTGGAGGGCGGGGCCAGAGAGCACGTCCTGGCGGTGACGTCAGCGCGCTCGGCTGGAGGGCGGGGCCAGAGAGCACGTCCTGGCGGTGACGTCAACGCGCTCTGCTGGAGGGCGGGGCCAGAGAGCACGTCCTGGCGGTGACGTCAGCGCGCCCGGCTGGAGGGCGGGGGCAGAGAGCACGTCCTGGCGGTGACGTCAGCGCGCCCGGCTGGAGGGAGGGAGGCCGGCCATCCATACACTTGTTGTCTGTCGCCTCCTCCTGTCGGCCACTGGCAAGTGTTCGCTCGGCGGCCTCCAGGCAACAGTGTCGCTCTGCCGTCGCCGTCTGAAGCCCCGGCGGATTGACCGTGTCTTTCTCCGCGCCTGGATGGAGCCCGGGCCCGAGCGGCGGGCTGGTTGCTAGGGAGCGGCCGGCAGCAGTGCAGGTGGGAGCCCGGTTAGCCGGCCGGCCGGCGGGCATACAGGCATACATGCATACATACAGGCGCTGCAGGGACATACATGCATGCACCACTACACATAACCCAGTTCAATTCAACTCCTTCCGCAGCGGCTTGTAAAGGAGCCGGCATCTATTGCCCATTCCAGTTCCTAATAGAAACAAGGATTGCAGATACTGGTTTAAAAAAAAACAATTCTAATTTCCACTCCCCGGTCTACCTATTTTTTCCCCTTCAATGACGGGATGAAAACAAGACTGTATTTATATCTACAGCACAGAATGGCTTGGGCATTCTGACGTTAAATATTCAGGCAGTAGGAGCGGCTGCTGCGATTAATTCCAGTTGATTTTGCATTTGTACACCCATCAGTTTTGCAATTGGATCCCGAGTGTGTGTGTGTTTTGTGTTTGGAGAAGGTTGGGAAGGATAAGGATTTCTACCCTTTTATCTACACAATATCGCGTGTCCTTGTTTACGGCTTTTCATGCGAAGGGGGAGAAACGGCTCTAGAGCTACAATCCGTAAATCTACTCCACTACAATCCGTAATACCGTGTTTGCATCAGCAAATTTTAATCCTTCTCAATTCTGGGCATCGTCATTTGAGTTCTACGAGGTGAGTAATATTGCGTGCGAAATATTTTTCTATCAGCCCATCATATTTTAATAATTGATGTCGCAGTTCGCAGCAGGTCGGTTTCATCCTCTTCGTGTTGCGCTTGGTTGTTGACGATCCGATTACTCTCTTCACAATTTTAATTTTGTTGACTGCGAGGCGGTAAACAGTGAAAGCTGGATATTTGAATTGAACTGAGGTTTGTGAAACGAATCGAGAACTTGGGGTAGGTGAGATGTTTGAAGTATCCTATGGTAGACAAAAAATGCTGGAGAAACTCAGCGGGTGAGGCAGCATATCTGGAGAGAAGGAATTGGCGATGTTTCGGGTCGAGTCCCTTCTTCAGTATCCTATGTTGATCATTGGATTTTCTACTTTGATCCTTTTCTGTTGTTGATTTTTAATTGTCTCGAAGGTGCTAATCCATGTTGGGTCATTATTTAGGGACGGAACTGCAGATGCTGGTTTAATCCGAAGATGGACACAAAAAGGTGGAGTAATTTAGCGGGTCAAAGAGCATCTCTGGAGAAAAGGAATGGGTGACGTTTCGGGTTGAGACCCTTCTTCAGTCTATATGACTCGAAACGTCGCCTATTCCTTCTCTCCAGAGATGCCGTCCTACCTGCTGAGTTACTCCAGCATTTTGTGTCTATCCTATTCATTATTCATTACTCATCTGATCATCTGTAATTTACAGGTATAAATATACCCTAGATGTTCTTATAATATGGAGTGTAAAAACTATCCAAGGCTGGTCGCAAATTGAGACTTGGCAAAACTCAAAACTGTTGCAAGCTTTGCTGCAACTAGCGGGCTCGAACTGCAGATGTCGGCGACCCTACTGTGGACTTTGTTATGGTTATACTGTGTAGTAATGGTTTTACAGTATTATGTTCGTGTTTCCTAGTATTGCTGATTATTTACTATATTCTGTGCATTTATTATGTTATTACATCGCTGAGCCTCCAAATCCGAGGAAGGACATTATTGCCATAGAGGGAGTGCAGAGAAGGTTCACCAGACTGATTCCTGGGATGTCAGGACTTTCATATGAAGAAAGACTGGATAGACTTGGCTTATACTCGCTAGAATTTATGAGATTGAGGGAGGATCTTATAGAAACTTACAGGGGTTGGACAGGCTAGATGCAGGAAGATTGTTCCCGATGTTGGGGAAGTCCAGGACAAGGGGTCACACCTTAAGGATAAGGGGGAAATCCTTTAAGACCGAGATGAGAAAAACATTTTTCACACAGAGTGGTGAATCTGTGGAATTCTCAACCACAGAAGGTAGTTGAGGCCAGTTCATTGGCTATATTTAAGGGGGAGTTAGATGTGGCCCTTGTGGCTAAAGGGATCAGGGGGTATGGAGAGAAGGCAGGTACAGGATACTGGGTTGGATGATCAGCCATGATCATATTGAATAGCGGTGCAGGCTCGAAGGGCCGAATGGCCTACTCCTGCACCTATTTTCTGTGTATCTATGTGTCTATCTAAAAGGTGCAGCAAGTAAGAATTTAATTGCTCTGTTTCAGGTATATATATGACAATTATACACACTTGACGTGTGAGTAGTGTGCATGTCTATGAGCAATAGTGTTGTAATACAACCACTAAAGATTTATTTTCACCTGTGCAACAAAGGCATTTTTTCCTATGTGCTTGCCTGTTTTTGGGTCGTCAATAACGTACATAAAACGTCACAGCACAGAAACTGGCCCTTCGGCCCTCGGTGCCTGTACTGAACATGACGCGAGATTAAACAAGTCTCCTCTCCCTGCATGTGATCCACACTCCCCCAGTCCCAGCATATCCATGAGCCTATCTAAAAGTCTTGTAAACACCACTATCGTAGCTGTCTCCACCACCACCCCTGGCAGCGCGATCCAGGGTCCTGGCTTCGTTCTGGCTTTGTACCCTATCTCTGCCTCTTGTAATTTTATATACCTAAGAGGGTTGTGCATATTGTGAAGGTGTTGGAGACGATAAAGGTTGAGAAATAGTTGTCAGAATGGGTCGTACGGCCCACAGCGAAGAGGTATTGTTGATTTAACATTTTAATATTTACTAATAGGATATTTTTACACTTCTGGGCGGAAGAGGGGACTTTACTGGAAATTAAGTAAACACATCATGATGTGTGAATATTGGCATGTGCGTTGTGAATAGCTCTATTCGGCTGTTATGAGTAATTAGATCATGATGCAGATCTTCCCGTCATTGAGGTGTGCATTTATATTCAATGAGATATTCTTACCATCAAAACACATCAAGAGCCAAGTCAAAATTCATACTTGCTTCACATTAGTTTTTTTTTAATTATTAAGCAGAGTTACAATCAAACTGTCTTAAAGAAGGAACTGCAGATGCTGGCTTACCAAAAAAAAGGGACACAGTGCTGGAGTATTCAGCGGGTCAGGCAGCGGCTCTGGGGGAGCCTTCTTTAGATTGGTCAGGACCCATCTTAAGATTGATTGGTGTGGCGGGGGGGGAAACAAACCTGTAAAAGACCGGTGACGTTTGGTCGTCATACAGTGCCCTCCACAATGTTTGGAACAGACTCATCATTTATTTATTTGCCTCTCTACTCCACAATTTGCGATTTGTAATAGAAAAAATCACATATGGTTAAAGTGCACATTGTCAGATTTTAATAAAGGCCATTTTGGGTTCAGTTCGGGTGATTGACTTGGCCATTCAACAATTTACAATTTTTTCATTTTGAAAAACTCCTTTGTTGCTTTAGCAGTATGTTTGGGATCATTGTTTTGCTGCAGAATGAACCACTGGCCAATAGGTTTTGAGGCATTTGTTTGAGCATGAGCAGATAGGATCTATACACTTAAGAATTCATTATGCTACTACCATCAGCAGTTGTATCATCAATGAAGATAAGTGAACCAAAACCTTCAGCAGCCATACATGCCCAGGCCATAACATCCCCATCACCGCGTTTCATAGATGAGGTGGTATGCTTTTGATCTTGGGCAGTTCCTTCTCTTCTCCATACTTTGCTCTTGCCATCACTCTGGTTAATCTTCATCTCTTCTGTCCACAGACCTTTTTCCAGAACTGTGGTTGCTCTTTTAATTACTTCTTCGTAAACTGTAACCAGGCCATCCTATTTTTGCGGCTAACCAGTGGTTTGCATCTTGCAGTGTAGCCTCTGTATTTCTGTTCATGAAGTCTTCTGCAGACAGTGATCATTGTCAAATCCACACCTGACTCTTGAGTGTTTCTCATGTGTCGTACAGGTGTTTGGGGATTTTTCTTTTTTATAGAGAGAATTCTTCTGTCATCAGCTGCGGCGGTCTTCCTTGGCCTGCCAGTCCCTTTGCGATTAGTAAGCTCGCCAGTGCTCTCTTTCTTCTGAGTGATGTTCCAAACAGTTGATTTTGGTAAGCCTGAGGTTTAGCTGATGTCACTAACAGTTTATTCTTGTTTCTCAGTCTCCTAGTGGCTGCTTTGGCTTTCATTGACACAACTTTGGTCCTCATGTTGATAAACAGCAATAAAAGTTTCCAAAGGTGATGGAAAGACTAGGTGCTGAGAGCTCTCTTACACCTGCATTATAAACACCTCTGAAGCCATGTGTCCCAAACATTATGGTGCCTTGAAATGGGGGGGACTATGTATAAACACAGCAGTGATTTCTACATGGTAAAACCAAAATGTATAAAAATACCCTTTAATTAAAATCTGACAATGTGCACTCTATTTTTTCTATTACAAATCTCAAATTGTGGAGTACAGAGGCAAATAAATAAATGATGGGTCTTTGTCCCAAACATTATGGAGGGGACTGTATGTCCAAACAAGGGGAAAATGAAATTCTTACTTGGAGCAGTGCAACAGGCCTACAAACACAATACACACAGATAATACATAATGAGAACACACAAAAACAAAAGACAGTCCATAGAAGTTCCTAGCTGAGGCTAGTGTAATGAATGAAATGTTCAAGAGCCTGATGGTTGTTGGGAAGAAGCTATTCTTGAAGCTTCATTTTTAGATCCCTATACTACCAGATGGTTGGGGTGAGATGAGAGCATGGCCAGGGTGGTCTAGGTCTTTGATATTGGCTTTCTTGATGAGGCAGCAGCACCTGTCAATCCCTTCAATGACTCATCCCATCTTAAGGTTATGCTTCCTAGTTTGTGACATCTCACGATGGCAACAGCGAGGTAACCAAACTGCGACATTGCCCTCTGGTATGACTTGCATTTATGTAGCGACCTTTGTTTCAAACTATTTCCCGTAGATTTAATTGTTGAAAGGCAAGAGTGATGTGTTAACAGATATAGCACTTTTTGTTGTCCTTCAGCTGCCCACAAGCTAATATGAAAGGAATGGCTTTAATTTTTCGTGGTACAGGTGCACAACCTTTTATCCGAAAGCCTTGGGACCGGACACTTTTCGTAATTCAGAATTTTTCGGCTTTCGGAATGGAAGATTTTTAGCGTAGATTTTAACGGCTGGCTCAGTGGTAGAGTGCTCGGCTCATATCCGCAAGGTCGCGAGTTTGCGCCTCAATCCCGGCAGTTACTCGATCGCGAGTTTGAGTCTTCAATGTAGTTTTTTCTTGCAGAATAGGAGAGAATAGGGAGGGTTAGGCTGGGATCATTCTCTGCGAGATGATCTTAGTGCGGGAGACAAGTGTAGGAGAGGTGTACTGACTGTGTGGGCAGAACTTTGGAAGTGATTGCCCACCATTCTCAAAAGCCGCTGTGTCTCCCTGTCCCTCCAACTCCAGAGGAATCCGCTCCCCGATGGGCCGCTACGGCGACAAGTGGCAGTTCGCCTACAGCCCGAGCTGCGCCCCCTCATCCGCAACCCGGGTTCCTCTGGAGTTGGAGCGGGGCTGGGCTAGAGTTGTTGCTGGCTGTGAGTCTCTGGGATCTCCGTGCTTGCAGTGGGCCTGGGGGTCGGTGTCCCGATGAGGGGGCGCAGCTCGGGTTGTGGGCGAACTGCCACTTGTCGCTGTAGCGGCCCATCGGGGAGCGGCTTCTGGTGGTCCTGACGTCTCTCAGCTCCTGTCCAGGGGGATGGCCGGAGACGTCAGGACCAACAAGAACCCGCTCCCCGATGGGCCGCTACAGCGACAAGTGGCAGTTCGCCCACAGCCCGAGCTGCGCCCCCTCATCCGCAACCCGGGTTCCTCTGGAGTTGGAGCGGGGCTGGGCTAGAGTTGCTGCTAGCTGTGAGTCTCTGGGATATCCGTGCTTGCAGTCGGTGTCCCGTTGGTCCTCACGTCTCCGGTCACCCCCCCTGGAATGGAGCTGAGACTGGGAACTGTACCGCCCTTGCCCCCTCCCTCTGCAACTGCAAACAACCCCACAGTTCCCAGTCTCAGCTCCTGTACAGGGGGTGGCCGGAGACGTCACAGCCCGAGCTGCGCCCCCTCATCCGCAACCTCAAGACCAAGACGCACCTTGCACACCATCAGCTTCGGTCCCTACGGGGAGCGTGTTCTTCTGGAATTGGAACGGGGCTGGGCTGCTGCTGGCTGTGGGTCTCTGGGATCTCCGTGCTTGCAGTGGGCCTGGGGGCCGGTGTCCCGTTGGTCCTGACGTCTCCGGTGACTGGCACTAGCTCCGACGTGAAGACAGTGCAAAACCCCCGCGCCGGTGCAATGGGCGGGGAGCTGGAGAGGGGAGGGAAGGGGTCACACACATGGCCTGGAAACAGAGGGGTATAGGTGGGGTGAAACTTAAGGGAGCGACAGTTTGCTGCTGCCTGCCCGCTGAGTTAAAAAGTTCTCATGCAAGACTCACGATACGCTGTGTATCGTGAGTCTACTGTGGGAACTTTTTAACTGAGCGGGCAGGCAGCAGCAGATGGTAAATTATTAACCCTCCCGCGCAATATACCCTCACCTTCTCTTTTATGAATGGGGATTTAGTTCCCCTTTCTTCGAGGAGACCGACCGGAGGTTCCGCTGTCACCTCTGCGGGCCACCCTCGGTGAACGTTTTCAAGGACCTTTCTTCAAGGACTGAAAAAATGTCGCTATTCGGAGGTTTTCGTTATTTGGAACTTTGGATAAAAGGTTGTGCACCTGTATTGATAGAAGAATTGTGGTTGGTCTTCTGGTTAAACTTGAGCTTCACTGTATATCGGTACATGCGGTGATAAAGAACCATTGACTTATCTTCCTAGTGATGTGCAATTGAGCACGGGCCACAAATTCGATGAACATCTTCCACTCTCACTCTCGCCCAATCTTGCGATTGCAATAAAATTGCATCCCGAGTGCTTATTTGTCAGATGCGCTGGATATGAACCAAAGAAGGAAGTTCTTGTTTAAAAAGGCAAAAGTGCTGGGGCAACTCAGCAGGTTGGGCAGCATCTCTGGAGAACATGGGTAGGTGGCGTTTTGGATCGGGAGCCTGCTTCAGACTGATTGTGGGCGTAAAGCTGGAAGATAGTTGAGGTAGGCCAAAGCTTGGCAAGTAATGGTGAACACTGGTGAGGAAAGTTCTTAAGCTTTATGCACACAAGATGTAATAGCAATAAACATACACCAATTCAATTATTCTAAGTAATTATTCACGATGGTGCCGAAGTATGTCGAGCAGGAGTTCCCAACCTTTTTCATCCCGTTTACCCCTGGCAATTTCAATAGCACATAACAATGTTATTTCACTTATTTATGAACAACTAATGATGAACAGATACCAGAACCATACACAGTCAGTCAATGACAGTACAAATCAAGAATCAACAAATTTACCCCCTGGGTAGGTGAAATTTCCCCCCCTGGGGGTAAATGTACCCCAGGTTGGGAACCTTTGATGTAGAGCAACCGTATTAGTTCATTGTTGAGGTAAGTGGTGTACAAGGTGGTTCAGAAGCCGGATGGTTGATGAGGAGAATCTATCCTTGACCCTGAGGTCATGGTTATCAGAATCCTGTGCTCTCTTCCCAATGGGAGCAGCGAGGAGAGAGTGTAGCCAGGGTGGTGCGGGTCTTTGACAAATTGCTGCACCTCCAGTAGATACCTTTGCTGGTGGGGAGATCAGTACCTGTGTCCACCACCTTCTGCAGCCTCCTTCGTTCTTGAACGTTCAAATTTACAAACCAAGCAGTATGCTCGCTGCAGTGCACTTGTTGAAGCCCGGTAGAGTGTTTGGCAACATGCCTAATCGCCTCCAAACTTCTGAGGAAGTAAAGGCATTAATGTGTCTCTATGGATTTGAAGCTGCTGCGCTGCTTTTTACAGGAAGCTGGCATGGCACAAACTGACCCAAGCCAACACTATTTGCAAGTGGAAAGATGTTGCTAAACTGGAAAGAGAGCAGAGAGGATTTACGAGGCTGCTGCCAGGACTTGAGAGCCTGAGCTATAGGGATGGGTAGAGCTAGGATTTTATTCCTTGGAGTGTTGGAGACTGAGGGGTAATCTTGGAGAGTGTGTGTAAAAAAAATGAGGGTAATAGATAGGGTGAATGTAGTCTTTTACCCAGAGTAGGGGAATCAAGAGCCCGAGGATATAGATTTAAGGTGAGAGGGGAAAGAGGAACTCGAGGGGCAAAGTTTTCCACACGGGGGAGTGGTAGGGAAATAGAACAAGCTGCCAGAATAAGTAGTTGAGGCAGGTACTATAACAGCCATTGAAGGGATTTATCAGTGTTGCTGCCACAAAGGCAGCCAACGTCATCAGAGACCCAAACCATCCTGGCCTCGCACTCATTTCACTACTGCCATCGGGAAGAAGGTACAGGAGCGTGAAAACAGTAACGTCCAGGTTCAGAAGCAGCTTCTTACCAACAGCCATCGGGCTATTAAACACTACAACCTCATATAGGCTCTGTGTGTAGGCTTTTGTGTGTGTGTGTGTGTGGCTTTTGTGTGTGTGGCTTTTCTCTCTCTCGTTTGTCATATCATACTATCTTGCATATTCTGTTGTGCTGCAGCAAGAAAGAATTTCATTGTTCTATCTAGGACATATGACAATAAAACACTCTTGACTCTTGACATTGAAAAGATATTCGTACAGGTACATGGATAGAAAACGTTTCGAGGGATATGGGCCAAACATGGGCAGTTGGGACTAGTGTAGATGGAGCATCTTGGTTGGAATGGGCAAGTTGGGCTGAAGAGCTTGATTCCGTGCTGTATAACTATGAGCACCAGCAGGCTGTCATTGTTCCTGCCGCACACAATGGCCCTTGTTCCTTGCGTGACTTTGCTCGTTATTCAAACAGAAGCTTCCTTTTTGATGCACCCAGAATGGACAAATGTATCTGTTGTCGGTTCTCGCCCGCCTGTCGTCTGGTCTTGCATTGGCTGAAGACATTGTTCTTCTTCCTGCTTAATAATAGATGTAGAGAATGAGCACTTTCTGTGCTCAGACAGTGAGTACTGTACTTGTTGGATACAATTGTTGTTCAGTGGAAATTACTCTAGACGAGCAGTTGGGAATTGCGAATCATCTGCAAAATGCACAATTATTGATCATTGGGTGGGTCGCACCAGCTTCAAGCCTTCGTTAACATCATCAGCAATACTTATGTTGGCTAGCCTTGCATTAGCCTACTTAATTTTTCAATATAATGTACACTTAAAAACTAATTGGGGTGAAGTAGATGATAGTAATGTATGTCCATCTATAGCATGTTGTTCTCCAAGAAATTCTTTCGTTGCAATCTTGGAGTCATTGAGACATACGGTCGAGAACCAGGCCCTTCAGCCCAACTCGTCCAAGATGCCCCATCTCAGTTAGTCGTGTTTGACCCTCTAAACCTTTCCGATCTATGTACCTGCCCAAGCGATAGTACCTGCCGTGACTACTACCTCTGGCAGCTCGTTCCATTTGCCTGCGTCTGGCCCATAACCCTGTAAACCTTTCTATCCATATACCTGTCCCAAGTGCCCTTTCAATGTTACTTTGGAGCATGCCTCAACTACTTCCTCCAGTAGCTTGTTTCATACACCCACCACCCTCTGAGTGGAAAAAGCTGCCCTTCTGGTTCCTATTAAATCTTTCCCCTCTCACCTTAAACCTTTGTCCTCTGGTTCTTGATTTCTCCCACTCTGGGTAAAAGACTGTGCATCTATTCCTCGTGGTTATTTGATACAGGGCACCTTCATTGCAACACACTCGCACTGCTCATCCGCCATCCGGAACGCCTGTCACTCCATCCCTCGCGCACTTGGGAATATGGGACCATCTGGCTGCGTTGCTTGCTGTGTAAGGACAGAGGTGGAAGAGGAACAGACGGAGACGGAAGAGGATTGCGAAGTGCGGGTCATGGCAGGCAGACGAGGGGGGACCACAGACGGGACTGCTTCGAATCGGTGTGCTGGGCCATTCCACAGATTCATTGGCGAACCCAAATTAATCTGCCGCAGCCATCACTGACATCCTGAAGAAAAGCACCCTTGGGTGTGTACCTGTAAAAATAATCTTCCCCAACCAGAAGCCCGGGATATATTGGGAGATTTGTAATCAGCTGGATGCTTTGAAAGGGAGAACATTGACACGTTGAGTCTAAACGCCCTGCTCCTGATGATCCTGTGACCTCGGTCTCATACGTTCAAGGAGTAGAAGAATTAGGCTATTCGGCTGATCAAGTCTACTCCGCAATTCAATCATGGCTGATCTATCTTTCCCTCTCAACTCCATTCTCCTGCCTTTTCCCCAGAATCCCTGACACCTGTACTAATCAAGAGTTAAGTCGAGTTCAGTTTGTCCCATGTACCGAGGTGCACTGTATAGCTTTTGTTGCGTGCTAACCCGTCAGTGGAAAGACAATACATGATTGCAATAGAGCCATCCACGGTGTACAGATACATGAAGGGAATAATGTTTAGTGCAAGGTAAAATCCGATCAAAAATAGAAATAAAATAATTTTTGATTGATCAAACTGAGAATCAGCCAATCTGCCTCTGGAGGCTGACATCAGAGCGTCACTCAAGAGGGTGAATTTATCTGGCCACGTGCAAAAGACTTGTGCATGCCTACTTTCTGGACTTATCAATAGACAATAGGTGCAGGAGTAGGCCATTCAGCTCTTCAAGCCAGCACCGGCATTCACTGTGATCATGGCTGATCATCCACAATCAGTTCCCTGTTCCTGCCTTCTCCCCATATCCCTTGACTCCATTATCTTAAGAGCTCTATCTAACTCTCTCTTGAAAGCATCCAGAAAATTGGCCTCCACTGCCTTCTGAGGCAGAGAATTCCACAGATTCATAACTCTGGAATTTCCTTGTACCCCATAGTAAAATCTCCTGTTTCTGTCTTCAAGGGTCCAACTTTGGTCTTAACTAATTTTTTCCTCTTCATGTACTTAAAAAAGCTTTTAGTATCCTCCTTTATATTCTTGGCTAGCTTACCTTCTTACCTCATCTTTTCTCCCCGTGTTGCCTTTTTATCTTCTGTTGTTCTTTAAAAGTTCCCGATCATCTGGCTTTCTGCTCATTTGTGCTATGTTATATTTCTTCTCTTTTATTTTTATATTGTTTAATTCTTAAACACCTTGCTTTTGTCTGAGCTTCCCACCGGTACAAGGGGCATCTATTGTGCCGGTGCCCAAGAAGAGCACGATGACTGCCGTCTATCTGCACCTGCATCCACCGCATTGACCACACGGCCGTTTCCGGCGGTGGAGAGAATTATCAACTTAAAATTCCTCGGCCTGCACATAGGTGCAAGTTCAGAAGTCATAGGACCAGAAGAAGGCTGTTTGGCCCATCAAGTCCATTTCGCCATCATGTAATCATGAATTAAGCATCGAGGTATTTCTACATTTTTAGTGATATAAAATTAATTTGACTCGTCATCGGATACTCTGGGAACCCTCTACAGATGCACTGCAGAAAATATCCCGACTGGTTGTAACGTGGCCAGGTAAGCCAATTCCAACACCCAGGAACCCGAGGCTGCAGAGAATGGTGAACTTGGTCTAGTCCATCACAGCCCTCGCCACCATCGAGAGCATCTACACAAGGTGCTACCTCAAAAAGGCTGCATCTATCATATCATCAGAGGATCCCCAATATCCAGGCCGTGTTGCTACCATCAGGCAGAAGATACTGATGTCTGAATTCCCACACCTCCAGGTTCAGGAATAATTACTTTCCAACAACTATCAGGGTCTTGGACTGACCTGGACAACCCTTATCCTACCTCGGCAACGGAACACCATGGGCCACCTCTTGTGGTACCATGGGCATGTGTTTCTAATGGTGTATTTTTCGCCTAATATCTTATTTGTAGTCCTTTTTTATAGTATTTGTGTAACCTACATGATCAATTGTTTTTATATGTTGTCGGAATATGTGCCTGTAATGCTGCTGCAAGCAAGACTTTAATTGTACCTGTACCTCAGTCCTTGTACAGTTGGCAATAATCAACTTGACCTGATGTTTGTGTATCCCACAGTTTAGTGAGGTAATCATGTGCTTATTTGTCCTGCACTGGATATGAACAGGAACAATGAAATACTTTTTCTTTAGTTTTGCAGGCACTTTGTGCAATTGTTAATGTACTTTGTAGAGTTGGAGGATTGGCCGTGAACGGTAAATCGATTCAAAATGGGCATTAGCAAGGAGCCAGCAGTGTCAAACAACATCCTATACATCTGAGGTAGACAAAAATGCTGGAGAAAATCAGCAGGTGAGGCAGCATCTATGGAGCGAAGGAAATAAGCAATGTTTCAGGTCGAGACTGTTCTTAAGACTGAATTGAGGGTTGGGGAAGGAGGGGGGGGGGGGGGGGGAGAAGAAAGAAAGAGGTGGGTTGAGGGAGTGCTGAGGAGGGGAGGAGAAAGCAGGTACTACCTCAAATTAGAGAAGTCAGTGTTCATACCGCTGGGGTGTAAACTGCCCAAGCAATATATGAGGTGCTGCTCCTCCAATTTACGGCGGTCCTCACTCTGGCCATGGAGGAGGCCCAGGAAAGAAAGGTCGGATTCGGATTGTGAGGGGGAGTTGAAGTGCTGAGGTAGGTTAATGGGGACCGAGCGGAGATGTTGGGCAAAGCTATCGCCAAGCCGACACTTGGTCTCACTGATGTGGCTCCATCTTTAAGGGCTGTGTTTAGAGAGCATTTATGGAAAAGAAGAGGCACGGCTGTTGTTTGGGTGTTGGCTGTATGTCTCATTAGTTTTCTTTTGACTTGGAACCTGTGGAGTCAAGTTCCACCCCAGCGAAAGAAACTGTTCAGACACTCCAGTGTTGTTCTGACAATGTGTCATCTTAGGGAGAGAATTTAAGACTTACCTCCATCTTCTTGTGCTGACCTGCATTTCCTGTTGGTGGAGTATGGGAATTCCCCGATGACCTAGCCAGTATGGATTCCACAGCCAAAGCACACTAAAATGGCAGCTTGCTACTTCAGCGTTTGTGAGAGGGCACTGGGTGCACTGGTTAACTAGTAGGAACCTATCATGAGGGTTACCATAAAGTGCACGGGGGAACCCTGAAACTATGACTGCTGGTTGCATCATAGCCGGAGAGAGGACCTGTTAGCAAAACAGTGTCTTTGAGTCCAGCATCCGTCCAACTCGTCACACAGAGCAAGATGCATCTTCTAATTTAGTCCCATTTGGCCCATAGAAACATAGAAACATAGAAATTAGGTGCAGGAGTAGGCCATTCGGCCCTTCGAGCCTGCACCGCCATTCAATATGATCATGGCTGATCATCCAACTCAGTATCCCGTACCTGCCTTCTCTCCATACCCCCTGATCCCTTTAGCCACAAGGGCCACATCTAACTCCCTCTTAAATATAGCCAATGAACTGGCCTCAACTACCCTCTGTGGCAGAGAGTTCCAGAGATTCACCACTCTCTGCGTGAAAAAAGTTCTTCTCATCTCGGTTTTAAAGGATTTCCCCTTTATCCTTAAGCTGTGACCCCTTGTCCTGGACTTCCCTAACATCGGGAACAATCTTCCTGCATCTAGCCTGTCCAACCCCTTAAGTATTTTGTAAGTTTCTATAAGATCCCCTCTCAATCTTCTAAATTCTAGAGAGTATAAACCAAGTCTATCCAGTCTTTCTCCTCCTAACTTTTACTATCCATGTACCTGTCCAAAAGCCTTTAAGTGTTAATGTTGTTGTACCCGCCTCAACCACCCTTTCCATATACCCTCTGAAGAAGTTGAACCTCTGGTTCCTATTTGATCTTTTCCCTTGCACTAGAACAAAGCAGGAGCAGGCGCACTTTGTAACTTTGTCAGTGTGTAGGTGGCCGCTATTTGCATACCATGGCAAAGAATTTCACTGTGCCTTGTCACGTGTGACAGCAAAGTGTTCCATTCCACTTCCATGTTCCATGAGCCACACAAGCCAGTTTGTTATTTAGCAACAGATTGCGAATGTGATGCAAAGGTTAATGCAGGAGGGTGTGGTGAGAGGCTGTTTTGGTTTCTCCCCTGCCTTGTTTAGCCTGTTCACTAGCACATTGATAAATGGCGCAGGGTGGATTGGCAGGGATAGTGGTTTTATGCAGTTCCATGAGGTAACTTGACTTGGTGAATTGGATGCCTGCCATATTTTGTTGCAAGGAAACTGGGAATTCATGTGCTCTAACCATCAGGCGAATATGCCTTTAACCCAGGAGCGTTTGATAAAGCTGAGGTGGTTGCTTGATCTTGTCCAAGGAGCACCCTAGCTTAGTATCCTGTGGTGGGTGGTGGTGAGGGCATTAACTAATCAGTCTGAGAAACTTTAAAGCGAGCATAGTAAGGACCCATCCAATCTGTTCATGATCTTCACAAAAATCTGGAGGAACTCAGCGGGGCAGACAGCACCTCTGGGAGGGGAAAAGGAATTGAGGATGTTTTGGGTCGAAACCCTTCTTCAGACCTTCAGAGATCTCCAGAGATGCTGCTTGCCCCACTACATCAAAAGTCTGCTTACCCACCACACCACCTCCAGGTCCCTCAGATCGGACAACTTGGGGTTACTGAACATCCCGTTACTGTCTAGGCATAAACTCGGGGGCGACCGCGCCTTTGCGGTTGCAGCTCCTAGAATGTGGAACAGCATCCTTCTTCCCATCAGAACTGCCCCCTCCATCGACTCCTTTAAGTCAAGACTTAAAACTCATCTCTACTCCCAAGCCTTTCTTGACGTCCTCTGAGCGAGGGCTATATGTATGTATTTATGTATGTACTTCATCTATGAACCAATAATAATAATAATAATAATAATAATCTTTATTTATATAGCACTTTTCAACAAAACCAGTATTTGAACCAAAGTGCTTTACAGAGATTGATAAAATTAATTGAACAGATCAAATGCCAATAAATCCATACAAAACAAAAAAGAGAAAAAAGAAAAAAGACACAGAACAGTACACTATAGAAATCAACATGAAACATCTATGAACCAATGTTGTATAACGTTAGTACCTCCTCCAATGTAAAGCATTTTGGCCAATGAGAGTTGTTTTTTAAATGTGCTATATAAATAAAAGTGACTTGACTTGCTTGACCCACTGAGTTAATTCAACACTTCGTAGCTTCTTTTGTAAACCAGCATCTGTAGATCTTTCTTTCTACATCTCTATGGAGGAAAAAAAAGGTTGGTTATATATTTCAGCAGCAGTACAAGTTCAAGACCTTGTGGCAGTGCTCTGACTGGAAAGGCAAGGACATTTGCATGACTTATGACAGGTGCCCATGGCTATCTCGAGTGCTAACCAGAGATCCGGGCTCAATCCTGACCATGGGTGCTCTTTGTGTGAAGTTTGCACTTTTTCCCTGTGACTGCGTGGGTTTCCTACCGCACGCCAAAAACGTGCCGATTTGTACATTAATTGGCTTCTGTAAATTGCCCCTAGTGTGTGGGGAGTGGATAAGAAAGTGGGATAACGCAGAACTAGTGTGAAGGGGTGATCGATGGTTAGCGTGGACTTGGTGGGCCGAAGGGCCTGTTTCCAAGTTGCATCTCTAAACTAAACAAAAACAATGCACAAAGAAAGTTGACATCAAAGGTCTTGAGGCCTCCACAAACTGCTCGTGTCTCTTACCCAGACCTGCAGCACGCCCACAATCTTTACCTCCTGTGAAGAAACTCTTGACTTCTTCACCTGACACGGATGTACCCCTGGTGTACCATTTTCTCACAGATGTGCTCGAGGTTAGGATGAATTCCACAGGGATTTGTCAACAGCATTTGCATTTGGTGTGTATGTGCTGGGGACTGTTTAGTTTTAGTTTATTGTCACGTGCACCAAGGTACAGTGAAAAGCTCTTGTTGCGTGCTAACCAGTCAGCAGAAAGACAAAACATGATTACATTCACGAGCCATTTACAGTGTACAGATTGTTTAAGAAGGAACTGCAGATGCTGGAAAATCGAAGGTGCACAAAAATGCTGGAGAAACTCAGCGGGTGCAGCAGCATCTATGGAGCGAAGGAGATAGGCAAGGGTTTTGGCCCGAAACGTTGCCCACCTCCTTCGCTCCATAGATGCTGCTGCACCCGCTGAGTTTCTCCAGCATTTTTTGTGTACCTACAGTGTACAGATACATGGTAAGGGAATAACGTTTAGTGCGAGATAAAGCCGGCAAAGTCTTATCAAGGATTGTCCGAGGGTCACCAATATGGTTCGGGATTGCTCTCTGGTTGTGGTAGAATGATTAATTTGCCTGTTGAATGCTGAGCTATTGGCGATTGCATGTGATGTTGGTGGGCGTTGTGGTTAAGAATGAGCCAATTAATTTAGACTAGAGGCCATTAATTGATTTTGTCACTAAATGCTGTGCTGTGTCCAATACCGATGGTAATTACCAGCATCCTAACGCTCCCATTTCCTACGTTAATGCTCACAAGTAAGCAAAATCAAGCCATCCGTACCTGAGGCTAATTGACTATATGCAATCTTAAGCAACTATACTTTTGCGGCGGTTACACAAAAAAGCTGGAGAAACTCAGCGGGTGCAGCAGCATCTATGGAGCGAAGGAAATGGGCAACGTTTCGGGCCGAAACCCTTCACTCGATACTGTTTGCGGCTTCTGATTTGTCTCGTGTTAAGGCAGTGGTCCATGATTCTGTTAGTTTTGGCAGCTCCCATATAGCTCGCCATACTTTCCCTGACAGTGCGGAAGTCTATCAAGTTGCGGTATATATGCTCTCCCAATTCTATTAATCCTCAACAGAATAGTGTAAATAAGGGTCCCGACCCTAAACATCACCTATCCATGTCCTCCGACAATGCTGCCAGACCCACTGAGTTACTTTAAAAAAAAACAAAAAAAAACAGGCTTTATTTAATATTTGTTACTCATTCCATTCCCTAAAGTTAACTTTCCACATTTAATCTTGAATTTATCCTCTGCGTGGCCTCGTGTGATTTGCCTTCTGGGACCTTTGAGAAACAATGTGGCATTTCCTCTTTTTGGTGCGTTGTGTAAAGCCCATTCTACCCACACCGAATCATGGTTATTCCCTAGAAATATTGAAACTGAAAGCAGGAATAATTCTAATAAAAATTAACTGCAGATGCTGGTTTATTCCAAAGAGAGGCACAAAATGCTGGAGTAACCCAGCAGGTTAGGCAGCATCTCCGGAGAAAAGGAACAGGTGACGTTTTGGGTTGGGATCAGTCTGAAGAATGTTACTGACCCGAAACGTCCCCTATCCATTTTCTCCAGAGATGCTGTCTGAGCCGCTGAGTTACTCCAGCACTTTGTGTCCATTGCAGGTACAATTACCTTGTCTTCCTATGGATGCTGACTGAGCCCGATATCCGTGGTGGGAATGCAAGAAATTCTAAGAGCCGGGATCTACATGCATTTGTAAAGGCAGGGACTCAAATGTGAGAGCAATGCGGTAGATGTTTTAACGGGAACAACAGCAAGACTGGACAAGGTACTGCTTGGCAGGGTGGTCTGGAAGGTTGGATCACAATTGATCCAGGGCAAGCTAGCCAATTACATTCAAAATTTACCTGGAGCTTGGAGACGGGGTGATGGTAAAGGGTAGTTTTGTAACAGGTTGGATGTGGATGAAGGTGGTGAATTTAGAACGTTTCTGGATAACACTAAAATTAGTATACACTGGACAGTGATGGCTGTCCAACATTACAGTTCGATCTTGATAAATTCATGATTGGAGCAGAATTAGGCCATCTGCCCCTCCAAGTTTACTCTGCCACTCAATCGTGGCTAATCTATCTCTCCCTCCTAACTCTACTCTCCTGCCTTCTCCCTATAACCCATGACACCCGTGCTAATCAATCTATCTATCCATCTCTGCCTTTAAAATATCCATTGACTTGGCCTCCACAGCCTTTTGTGGCAAATAATTACACAGATTCACCTCCATTTGGCCCAACACATCCACGCAAACCATCAGTCACTCATCTATATCAATCTTTTACCAATATTCAAAATATCCATTCACTTGGCCTTCGGTGGCAATTAATTCCACAGATTCACCGTGCTTTGAATAAAGAAATTCCTCCATCTCCTTCCAAAAAGAACGTCCTTTATTTATGAGGCTATGACCTCTAATCCTAGACTCTCCCACTAGTGGAAACATCTCCACATCCACACTATAGGCCTTTCACTATTCTGTACGTTTCAATGAGGTTTGCCCCTCATCAGCCATGATCATATTGAATGGCGGTGCAGGCTCGAAGGGCCGAATGGCCTACTCCTGCACCTAATTTCTATGTTTCTATGTTTCTATCATTCTAAACTCCAGCGAGTATTAGTGCCGTCAAATGGGCATCATATGCTAACCCACTCATTCCTGGGTTCATTCTTGTAAACCTTCTCTAGACCCTCTCCAGAGCCAGCACATCCTCCCCAATGGGTTGAGGAACTGCCAGAGGAGTTTAATTTGGATAAATGTGAGGTGTAGCATTTTGGCAAGATAAACTAGGGCCGGACTTGCACTGTAAATGACCCTGGGAATTATTCTGGAGCAGAAACCTAGGGTGTCAGGTACTGAGCACAGGTGGGGACGTATTCAAAATGATGTTGGTATGGCCTCATTAGCAGTATTAATTGTTTTGGTTTCACCGTGCTTTGAATAAAGTCATTCCCAAGGGCACCAAAAAGATGTACATGGATGTTATAGGAGTGGAGGCCTTGGGTTATCCTGTTAGTGTATGGGAAACAGCTGCCATAGGAGGTATCTAAGGCTTTCACTAAAATAACATACGTTTCAATGAGGTTTGCCCCTCATCATTCTAAACTCCAGCGAGTACAGGCCCAGTGCCGTCAAATGGGCATCATATGCTAACC
This sequence comes from Leucoraja erinaceus, assembly GCF_028641065.1. Lineage (NCBI taxonomy): Eukaryota > Metazoa > Chordata > Chondrichthyes > Rajiformes > Rajidae > Leucoraja > Leucoraja erinaceus. The sequence continues at coordinate 92,204,665 of NC_073381.1, forward strand.
CACTCATTCCTGGGTTCATTCTTGTAAACCTTCTCTAGACCCTCTCCAGAGCCAGCACATCCTCCCCAATGGGTTGAGGAACTGCCAGAGGAGTTTAATTTGGATAAATGTGAGGCGTTGCATTTTGGCAAGATAAACTAGGGCAGGACTTGCACCGTAAATGACCCTGGGAATTATTCTGGAGCAGAAACCTAGGGGTGCAGGTACTGAGCACAGGTGGGGACGTTATCTGCATGATGTTGGTATGGCCTCATTAGTAGTATTCTGTATTGTTTTGGTTTCCTTGCTATAGGAACAATGTCATTAAACTGGAAAGGGCACACAAAAGATGTACATGGATGTTACTAGGAGTGGAGGCCTTGGGTTATCTTGTTAGTGTATGGAACAAGCTGCCATAGGAGGTATTTAAGCTGCCATAGGAGGTATTTAAGGCAGCTACTAAAATAACATATAGACAATGATAGACAATTGGTGCTGGATAGGCCATTTGGCCCTTCGAGCCAGTACCGCCATTCAATGTGATCATAGCTGATCATCCCCAAATAGTACCCCGTTCCTGCCTTCTCCCCATATCCACTGACTCTGCTATCTTTAAGAGCCCTATCTAGCTCTCTCTTGAAAGCATCCAACGCCCTCCGAAGCAGAAAATTCCATAGACTTACAACTCTCTGGGTGAAAAAGTGTTTCCTCGTCTCGGTTCTAAATGGCTTGCCCTTTATTATTAAACTGTGGCCCCTGGTTCTGGGCTCCCCCAACATGTTTCCTGCCTCTAGTGTGCCCAAACCCTTAATAATCTTATGTTTCAAAAAGATCCCCTCTCAACATTCTAAACTCCAGAGTGTACAAGACCCGCCGCTCCATTCTCTCAGCATATGACAGTCCCACCATCCCGGGGATTAACCTTGTAAACCTACGCTGCACTCCCTCAATAGCAAGAATGTCCTTCATCAAATTAGGGGACCAAAACTGCACACAATACTCCAGATGTGGTCCACTAGGGACCTGTACAACTGCAGAAGGGCCTCTTTGCTCCTATACTCAACTCCTCTCGTTATGATGGCCAACATGCCATTTGTTTTCTTCACTGCCTGCTGCAGCTGCATGCTTACTCACATCGGAGATCATGGATAGGAAAGTTTAGATGGATATTGGCACAAATGCGAATAGGTGAGACAGACATGGGGAAGTTGGGCCGAAGGGCTTCCCTTCGTGCATCTCTTCATGGCTCGGTGAGCTGGATAGGCAAGGTCTTTGTTTGCTGGTGCACGTATAATGATGTGTAAATGAATAAAAATCAGGAGGAGCAGAAATAGTGAAATAGCCACAGTCTTTCTCAGTGATTTGCAGTGTATTGTTCTTGGATGGAGTGCCAGTAAAGTGGACATTGTTGCTCTGCCTCGTGAGCTTCATTGACACTTCACTCGTCTGGGCAAGTGAAGAATATCCCTTCACGTTTCTTGCCTTTCGGGGTGGTGAAAAGACTTTGGGGTGCTAGAATTGTCATTTGTTGCAGGATACCCGACACGCTCTTGTATTGTTGTATTTACGCAGCTGAAGCAAAGGGCGTTTTTGTTCAGTGGTGCCAGCTAGTATATTGATTACAACCACACAAAGCTGGAGTAACTCAGCGGGACAGGCAGCATCTCTGGAGAGAAGAAATGGGTGACGTTTCGGGTCGAGACCCTTCATGTTCTCCAGAGATGCTGCCTCACCCACTGAGTTACTCCAGCACTTTGTGTTTATCTCCAACCCATGGATGTTGTAGCAAAGATAGGCACAAAATGCTGGAGTAACTCAACGGGACAGGCAGCATCTCTGGAGAGAAGGGATGGGTGATGGTTCGATCGAGACCCTTCAGACAATATTGATTGTTGGGGACTTGGTGATGTTACTGCAGTTGACTGTCAAGTGTACACAGTTATGCCCCTATGCCCCTGAACGGAAACCTCTGTGTACTTTGCGCCCCACCCAAGATTTCCGTGCGGTTCCCGGAGGTTGCAGGTGGTTGCCAGAGGTTGCAGGTAGTGGAAGCAGGTAGGGAGACTGGCAAAAACCTCCGGGAATCGCACGGAAACCTTGGGTGGGGCGCAAAGTCTCCAGAGGTTTGCTTTCAGGTTTCCTAAGTGGGACAGGGGCATTAGACCCTGTCATTGCCTGGCAACTATGGTTTTTTGCCATGTTTCAGCTCGTGCCTAATTCTTGTCGAGATATGGGATGCTTCATTAGCTGAGGAGATGCACAAGGGAATCTTTTGGGCAAGATCGCAAAGAGATTTAACATAAATTTAAATGTTCGTGCTCCTTGAAATCTGAGCCTTCAATGTTGAAATGTAAACAAGCGGTCCTGCTCGTACTAAGCCAACATCAGAAGAGGCTTGTGGGTTTGAGCCTCACCCAAGGAGATGGGCGCACCCAGCTGAAGGACACGTTCAGGCGGGAAGCCAAATGTGTGTCTATTTAGAAACTGTTAACAAGGAAGTGCATATAGACATAAAATTCTGGAGTCACTAAGCGGGTCAGGCAGCATCTCTGTAGAAAAAGAATATGTGACGTTTTGGGTCGAGACCCTTCTTCAGACTGAGAGTCCGTTTCCCCTGACTCAGTCTGAGGAAGGGTCTTGACTCAAAGCGTCGCCTATTCCTTTTCTCCAGAGGTGCTGCCTGACCCGCTGACTTACTCCAGCTTGTTGTGCCCATCTTAAACCAGCATCTGCAGTTCCGTCCTATACAGGAAGTGCAGATTTTGGCTTACTCCAACACTTTGTGTCTTTATTTGTAACTCGGCAGGTCTGGAGAACATGATATGTGATGTTTTGGGTGGAGACCCTCGGTCTGTAAAAAGGTCCCGAACCGAAATGTCACCAATCCATGTTCCCCAGAGATGCTGCCAGACCCGCTGCTTTATTACAGCACTTTGACTATTTTTATGCCTCTTTGTTTGTTCAGGTGCGTATATATGATTCCGTACATTATTAATAGATCAGGAACTCTCCTAATGCTCTGGCCTGTGTATTCCCCTAGCTTGGTACTAAATTATTTTGTGCCTGAATGTTAGGGAACAGTGGCTGTTTCAGCTTGTATGTTCCTTCCCAGGGGATCCAGTTGAGTAAATTTTGCTGCGGTATTTTTCTGTGTAGCATTTAATAATTTGTGAAGCGTCTCTTTGGGATGTATGACATAATTGTTAGTCTGTCTATTTGATCGTGTTTATCTCATTTTTAATGCTTCAGCAGTTCAAGCCTGTGTATATCACTCTGCGTAATTACAAGATGCTTCTTAAACTACAGCAACACTGTAAAGATTGGAGGAGAAGAAAATGGCCTGAAGACGGTTGTGTTTTTATTCTGCTTTATGTTCTCTCTGTTGGTGCATACAAAGAAGTCGCCCTTCAACCGAGCCTGGCGTCTGAATATTCATGGGACTCGAGGGAAGCTGATCATCGCTGTAGAAAATGAACATCCATAGGGATGTTCTTGTGACCTGAATATTAATTGGGGGTTGTCAACAGATGTTGACATCTGTTAGACTATTACTGAGTGCCACAGCAATTGTGTCACAGATTTTGGAACTGCCTATTAACGGTACACGAGTGATAGGAGCAGAATCAGGCCATTCGACCCATCAAGTCTACTCCGCCATTCAACCGTGGCTGCTCTGTCTTTCCCTCTCAACCCCATTCTCCTGCCTTCCCATAACCCGTGACACCCTTACTATCAAAGGACCTATCAATCTCTGCCTTAAAAATATCCAACTTGCCTTGAAATATCCAAATGAATTCCACACATTTACCCCCCCCTCTGACTAAATAAATTAATCCTCATCTCCTTTGTAACGATATGTCCTTTTACTCTGAGGCTCCTGGACTCTCCCATTAGTGGAAACATCCTCTCCACATCCACTCTATCCAGGCCTTTCACTATTTGGTAATTCTTAATTTAATAGTTTAATTCTTTTAACTAACGTATATGATCAGTTATTTACAATATATGTTAACGATTTAGACGAGGGGTTTAAATGTGACATCTCCAAGTTTGTGGATGACACAAAGCTGGGTGGCAGTGTGAGCTGCGATGAGGATGTCATGAGGCTGCAGGGTGACTTGGATAGGTTGAGTGAGTGGGCAGATGCAGAATAATGTGGATAGATGTGAGATTGGATAATTTGGTGGCAAGAGCATGAAGGCAGATTATTATCTGAATGGTGTCAGATTAGGAAACGGGAAGGTGCAACATGACCAGGGTATCCTTGTACATCAGTCACTGAAAGTAAGCATGCAGGTACTGCAGGCAGTGAAGAAAGCTAATGGCATGTTGGTCTTCATTGCGAGACAATTTAAATTGGAGTCAAGGAGGTCCTACTGCAGTTGTACAGGGCCCTGGTGAGACAGCACCTGGAGTATTATGTGCAATTTTGGTCTTCTACTTTGAGGAAGGGCATTACTACTATAGAGGGAGTGCAGCGTAGGTTCACCAGGTTAATTCCCGACATGGCGGGACTGAGATATGATAAAGAATGGGTCGACTGGGCTTGTATTCGCTGGAATTAAGAATGAGAGGGGATCCTATAGAAACATATAAAATTCTTAAATGATTGGACAGGCTAGATGCAGGAAAAATGTTCCCGATGTTGGGGGATTCCAGAATCGGGGATCACAGTTTAAGATCAAGGGTTGAGCCATTTAGGACTGAGATGAGGAAAAACCTCTTCACCCAGAGTTGTGACTGTTGAATTCTTTGCCACTGAAGTCAGTCGAGGCCAGTTCACTGGATGTTTTCAAGAGTTAGGTTTAGCTCTTGGGGCTAAAGGAATCAAGGGATATGGGGGGGGGGGGGGGGGGGGGGAGCAGGAATGGGGTACTGACTTTAGATGACCAGCAGATCATATTGAATGGTGTTGCTGGCTCGAAGGGCCGAATGGCCTTCTTCTGCACCTATTTTTCTGTTTCTATATGCCAGCTGCAGATGGTTACTTGTGACATTTATGAACGGTTCTTAAAGCCCTATCGTGCTGTTTGTTTCCACATAGTTTTACTCGCCCCCAGCTTGACTTTGACAGGGATCCCTCAGTCACTGAGATTGGGTCCAATGGCCTCTACTACTCACATCGTTGCAGGTCCATTGAATCCCTGCGCTCAGCCATTCTGCTGCCCAAGCTGAGCAGACATAGTGACATCATGTCTCTGCTCGTATTCTTGCATGCTGCTTCTTTGCAGGTACTATCAGTGGTGATACCAATTCTATCAGCTCCTACTGCTTATATTGCTTAACAGTGTGGGCATGGCCTTTTCCCTACATCACATATTGATTTATAAATCATTTATACCTTGCGCTGCCTCGGCAAGGCCAGCAGCATAATCCAGGACAAGTCGCCTCTTGGTCGCTCCCTCTTCTACCCTCTCCCATCAGGCCACTTCTATACGAAGTGTGAAAACGTACACCTCCAGATTCGGGGACAATTTATTCCCAGCTGTTATCGGGCAACTGAATCATCCTACCACAACCAAAGATCCTACAGCGAGCAAGATAGTCCACTCGACGAAAAAGACGTAGTACGGTTATGGGCAGATTCATGGGTAATTTTCGGCCCCGTTTCCGTAACCGGCTTCCGTCTCCGCACCAAAGATCCCATAGGATAATAGTGCAGAATCGGAAGCCGGTTATGGAAACATCCTCGTAAAAATAAGAGTTATTTGGTAAAAATCTTCACCTCATTTTCAGAATTTAAATTTATTAACATAAACTGTTCCCCCGCAACGTTGATTACACTGCAGGTCGGGTCGGATCCGGTTACAGAAATGGATGAAAGAAAGGCCCACGTTGCGTTGCATACTACACGTCAGCCCATTGCATTTAGCAGGAGTGGTCTATCTTGCTCCGCTATAGGATCTTTGACCACAACCAGAGGGCAGTGCTGAACTACTATCTACCTCTTTGGTGACCCTCGGACTATCCTTAATCGGACTCTGCTGGATTTACCTTGCACTAAATGTTATCACCTTATCGTGTATCTATACACAGTAAATGGATCGATTGTCATCATGTATTGTCTTTCTGCTGACTGGTTAGCACGCAAAAGCTTTTCACTGTAATCGGTACACGTGACAATAAACTAAATATCGCTTTAGTTGTGAGATGACAGCTTGGAAACAGATTCATGAGACCCCCAAGTCCGTGCTGGCCATTGATCACCTGTTCACACTAGTTCTATGTCACTCCACCTTCACATCCTACGCACTAGGGGCAATTTACAGAAACCCATTACCGCAAGTCTTTGTAGTGTGGGAGGAAGCGGAGCACCAGTGAAAACCCCCACAGTCACCCACAGAGAATGTACAAACTCCACACAACAGTACCCATAGCCAGGATCAAACCCATGTCTCTGGTGCTGTGAGGCACAAGCTGCGCCACTGTGCTGTCCCTAATGAAAGACCATGCCCACAATATTGAGCTCGGATCAGCAGTGCTATTATAGCTGTGCTGGCTCTTTGTAAGAACTATTGAACACTTTCACTTCCCTGTACGTTCCATAATGCTTTGTAACTTATTTTTTGCACTATTGGGTTTTCTTTCAAAGTTTCCATGAACTCTGCTCCCATTTTCTTTATCGTATTATAGTATAATTTAAATTGAAACTGTCATGACAAAAAGAGCTACTCCACATTTTGTGTCTACAACAGAAAGAGTTCCTTGCCCGTGATCCTTTACCAAAGCAGATTTTACCCCTGGAAGCAGGTTTCTCTTTACTTTGTAAATCATTTCTGGTTAAGAGCACATCAAATCTTGATCTTCCCTGCTCTAAAAATAACCCCGACTTTACTAGCGAATCATGTGACTATTGCCATTGTGGTAAATCCCATCTTTGTCCATTCAGAAGTGTTTATCCAGAATAGAATATGTCTAACAAGGTTTCTTTGTGCTCAGATGATGTTTCATCTTACTTGATGCCTTTGTAAAATTAAGGAGCAGCAGAATTTAATGTCCGTTGTACCAAAGATGTTACTTGGTATAGAACCGAGGAACTCCAGATGCTGGTATACACAAAAGGGCACACCGTGCTGGAGTAACATGATTACAGGGCTGCCAACCCTCACGCAATGAGCGTGAGAGTCACGCATTTCACAAAATTCCCATGCTCTCACACTGATCGCAAATTTCTCACGCTCAAATCTGCAGGTGCTGGACGTTCAAAATAAAGCAGAAATTGTTTTAGAGATGAGGAAAAACCATTAGGGGAATATATAAGGCGAATGCATTGCCTTTTTCCCGGGATATGTAATTCAAGAACTAGAGGGCATTGGCTTAAAGCAGGGCTGTCAAACGATTGATTGGGGGGGGGGGGGTGAATTTTTCACCTTGAAGAAAGATTTGATAACTGGGATTATATTCTCTGCACAAGAGGTGAAGAAAAAACTTAGTTGAGGTGAATAATATTATGAGAATAGGACCTGTTTTACTTAACAAAGAGTGTAGGAAGGAACTGCAAATGCTGGATTAAATTGAAGATGGATACTAAAATCTAGAAAAACTCAGCAGGACAGGCAGCATCTCTGGAGGGAAAGAATGGGTGATGTTTTGGGTCAAGACCTTCAGACTGAAGAAGTTGAAAACCAGCCATAAAACACAATGACTGGACATCCAACTAGGGCAGAAATCAGAATCATGGGTTCATCTTTATTGACGTGACACCATAATAAATATATTACAGAAAAAATAATTTAATGGGATGGCACGGTGGTGCAGTGGTAGAGTTGCTGCCTTACTACCCCATGGGTTTTCTCTGGATATTCTGGTTTCTCCCGCATCCAAAAGAAGTGCAGGTTTGTAGGTTAACTGGCTTCTGTAGATTGTTCCTGGCATGTAGGATGGAACTGTTGTATGGTAGATTGCTGGTCGGTGTGGACTTGGTGGGCTGAAGGGCCTGTTTCCATTGAACCCTATATGATTGAAAATGTGGCATTATTTTTGTCTTGTTTCTATAGTCAAAGGGTAAGGTTGATTGATTTGTGCAGAACAGTGATGGGAGTCTGACTCTTGCCTTGTTTCTCTTTTTTTCCTATATTATATAACAGCATGAATTATAATCTGATTTCCATATATGAAAATAGTCATTCATGTGTTGCACCTTGCAGCCTGGCTCTACTGTGGAATGTAAATAGGAATGTAACTTAGCCTAACCTTATTCATACCTAATCCAATTTAAAGCACCAGATTGCACACTTTCAAGCTGAAAAACATGTGAATGCTCCACCCCCCCCCCCCCCCCCCCCCCGCAGGTTATGGGAAGAACGTACAAACTCCAATCAGACAAGCACAAGCGAGCAACGCACCAAGGCAACTTCCTTGTATGTGTACATACTTGGCTAAATAAAATGTATCCTATTCAATTCAATTCAAAAGCCGGTCATGTTGGCTATTTCTCAGTGGGCCTGAAGGCAACTGTGGGGTGACAAATGGAGCTTGACCTTTACGGTGAGAGGCATTTGGCGCACATGTCCATGCAATTGTGCTGATCACCCCTGACACCCTCTTCCCTTCTACCACAAACTCCTAGCTCCGGCACAAACTGGGGAAGCTGAAATTGGATTGTTCTATTTTGAGTCGATTGCTTCTCATGGTGGGGTTTATTGGTCTGGCTATTAGCGTTTTGTCTTCCTAAAATTCTGACCCAAGTATTTCCATCATTTTGTTTTCAGCATCCGTTTTATTTTTGGGGACACTTGTACAACGTCCAGAGGTTTTGGTTGACACTTATTTCTTTGGGTGATCTAATGATAGAAAATTCTGGAGTGTAAAGATAGATTTAATTGAATAATTGTCTTTTGAACAATTGGGCCAAAACCAAGAACTGCAGTTGCTGGTTAATACCCAAAAGGACCCAAAGTTAATGCTGGGGTAACTCAGTGGGTCAGGCAGCAACACTGGAGAACATGGATATGTGATGCTCCATAGATGCTTCTGCACCTGCTGAGTTTCTCCAGCATTTTTGTGTACCCTGGAGAACATGGATATGTGATGTGTAAGAGGGAACTCCAGATACCGGTTTACACCGAAGATAGATACGATATGCTGGAGAAACACAGCGGGTCAGGCAGAATCTCTGGAGAAAAGAAATACGTGAAGTTTTGGGACAAGACCCTTCATCAGTTTGCCTAGAGTTTGCTCCAGCATTTTGTCTCTAATGGATAGGTGATGTTTCAGGTCAAGACCCTTGACGTCACCTATCCATGTTCTCCAGAGAAACTGCCTGACCTGCTGATTTACTCCGGCACTTTGGGTCAAAAATCCTGATTGCCCCGAGCTCCCGTTTGAGTCCACTCTCCTTAACTTAGTGTGATTTTTAGATCTGGATCTTCGCCTACTAACACTAATAATTGTCTGAGCCTGTTCAAGAACTAAACAAGAAATAATGTGACTGTTAGCTTTACCTGAATCCCTTGAGTGAGTCATGTGTGCCAAACATCTGTTTATGCAATGTGCTTAGTGATTTTGTTTGTTTGGAGTATGCACATAAGCTTGTTTGATCTGAATCATTTTCTGGCGTGACCTTCCATGTTACCTTACTTAATCCTCTATGAGAAGACCATTAGGAGCACAATTAGGTCATTCGGCCCATCCAGTCTACTCCGCCATTCAATCATGGCTGATCTATATTTTGTCCCCCGTCAACCCCATTCTCTTGCCTTCTCCCCATAACCTTTGATGCCCTTCCTGATCAAGAACCTATCAATCAGTCTCTGCTTTAAAATTATTCAATGCCTTTTTGAGCTGTCTGTGGCCCTTTCCCTGACCATCTAAAGAAATTTCCTCTCCATTCTAAAGATATATCAGGGGTCACAGCTTAAGGATAAGGGGGCTTTAAAACCGAATGAGAATACTTTTTTCAGAGATGCCTTGAACTCTCTCCACAGAGGGTCTGAGGCAGTTCATTGGCTATATTTAAGAGGGAGTTAGATGTGGCCCTTGTGGCTAAAGAAATTTGGAGAGAAGGCTCGGGATACTGAGTTGGATGATTCTAAATATGATGTCCGGTGCATTCGAAGGGACGAATGGCCTACTGCACCTAATTTCTATGTTTCTATGTAGATCATTTGCTGTACCCAATTTCCTAGAATTTGCTGTCCTTTGCATATCCTTTGACATTGACATTTTTCCTTGCAGATTTTTGTCGTCTGAACAGTAGCACTTTACATTTAGATGATATTCAGCTTAAAACTGAAAGTCTGGCTCAAATTGTGTTTTTCTGTGGGAGCAGTTTCTCTTTTGCAGCCTGTACCACAAACGTTGAGGCTGTGCAGCGATGAGGGTTCTGGCTGTCTGACACAACTGTATGGTTCCTGTTGGCACAGAATCCAAAGTTTGTTGTTCGATCCACTCGTCAGCATGCATACTGCAGTGTTTCACTGCCTCATTTTACATGAAATTATCGCTGCAAAACCTGCTTAGTTTGGAGATACAGCATGGAAGCAACACCCCTGCCCCCCCCCCCCCCCCCCTGCCCATCCAGTGCAAGCCAACAATCGATCACCCGTTCACACTAGTTCTATGTTATCCCACTTTCTCATCCACTCCCCTCTCACTCGGGAGCAATTGCAGCGAATTGTGGACGCAGCCCAGACCATCTTACGCAAACCAACCTCCCTTCTATTGACTCCATTTATGCCTCTTGCAGCCACAGCAAGGCTAGCAGCAAAATCAAGGACGAGCCGCACCAACGCCAGTCCTTCTTCCCCCATGACCCCCCTCCTCCTCCCATCAGGCAAAATGTATAGAAGTGTCAGGGACAGATTCAGGGACAGTTTCTTCCCAGTTATCAGGCAACTGAATCATCCTAGGTACACAAAAATGCTGGAGAAACTCAGCGGGTGCAGCAGCATCTACGGAGCGAAGGAAATAGGCAACGTTTCGGCCCGAAACGTTGCCTATTTCCTTTGCTCCGTAGATGCTGCTGCACCCGCTGAGTTTCTCCAGCATTATTGTGTACCTTCAATTTTCCAGCATCTGCAGTTCTTTCTTAAAAACCGAATCATCCTACCAACATTGGAGAGCAGTCCTGAACTACTACCTACCTCATTGGTAACACTCAGACTATCTTTGATGGCTTTACTGCCTTTACCTTGCACTAAACGGTTATTCCCTTATGTAGCTATACACTGTAAATGAATCGATTGTAATCATGTATTGTCTTTCTGCTGAATAGTTAGCACGCAGCAAAAGCTTTTCACTGTACATCAGTACACGTGACAATAAACTAAACCAACAGAGGCTAATTCACCTACAAACCCTCACGTCTTTGCTTGCATTGAGTAATAATTTGAGCCATGATCGTGTAGAATGACAGAGCAGGGTGAAAGCTGTTACGTTCTTCCATAGAACACCTCATCACCTGGCTTGTTGGTCATCTGTCCACTAAGCATTTATTTTGATGCTAGATGATAAGGTGGAGAAGGCGGATAAACTTGGTGCATGGATGAGTATGTGGGACTGGGATGTTGCAGCCGTTACGGACATCTGGCTGAAGGGGGGGGGGACAGGGTGTTGCTACCTCACTGCGCCAGAGACCCGGGTTCGATCCTGACCACTGGTGCCGTCTGTACGGACTTTGTACGTTCTCCCCGTGACCTGCGTGGGTTTTCTCTGGGTGCTCCGGTTTCCTTCCACACTCCAAAAAGGGGGCAGGTGTTAGCTCTGTCATGAGGTAAATCACAGATTTTTTAAAGGAATGAGGAAGAGGGAATAGGTCCCCATAGAAACCATAGTGGTCATCTCTGTGTGGTGCCGCAAGATGACTATTTTGATGACTCAAATACTATTTCTCCCTTTTTTATCATGGAGAATGACAAAGAGCTGGAAACTTGGGATAGCTAATGTATATACCTTGAGAACAGTCTGTATTATGGCCAAGAAGCTGCTGAGCATATAAAGGTAGATAAATCTCCTGGGCCTGGTCAGGTAAGACCTTAAGACGGAGCAGCAGAATTAGGACATTCAGCCCATTGAGTCTATTCTGCCATTCAATTGTGACAGGTCCATTTTTCCCCCTCAACCCCATTCTCCTGCCTTTTCCCTGTAACATCCCTGTTTCACGTCCTTGCTAATCAAGAACCCATCAACTTCTGCTCGAAAAATAGCCACTGTCTTGGTCTCCACAGCCGTCTATGGCAATGAATTCCACAGATTCACCACCCTCTGGCTAAAGAAATTCCTCATCATCTCTGTTCTAAAGGTATGTCTGTTTATTCTGAGGGCTAGACTCTCACATCACTTGAAACATCTATTCCTTGTCCACTCTATCTAGGCCTTTCATTATCTGGAAGATCGCATTAAGATTTCTCTTCTCCTCCCTGCCCCTCATCTTTCTGCCCAGTTCTGTTCCAGTAAACACAGGAAGCCCAGAGCCTATAAATGCACCTCGTATGTTAACCCAATCATACCTGAGATTATTCTTTTAAACCAACTCTGGACCCTCTCTAATGCCAGCACATTCCTCTGAAGATATGGAACCGAAAACTGCTCAAAATATTCCAAATGTGGCTTCACCAGTACCTTATAAAGCCTCAGCATTACATCCTTGCATTTATATTCTAGTCCCTTTGAAATAAATGCTGACGTTGCATTTGGCTGCCTTACTGCCGATACAGCTTGCAAATTAAACTTTAGGAAATCCTGCACCAGCACTTCCATTTGCACCTCTGATTTCTGTATGCTCTACCCATTTAGAAAGTAGTCTATCTTTTTTCCTTCTACCAAAGTGCATGACTGTATACTTTGCTACGCTGTATTCCATTTGCCACTTCTTTGCCCGCTCTCTCAACTTGTCCAAGTCCTTCTGCAGACGCTCTGCTGCCTCTGCACTACCTCCTCCTCCACCCACCTCTGTATCATCTGCAAACTTGGCTATGAAGCCATGAATTCCATCATCCAGATCATTAACTTGTAACGAGAAAAGTGAAGGACAAATCTATCTGAGGTCACTGGGAGGCGAGAGAAGAAAATGCAGGCGCCCTGCCTGAGGTGTGAATAGTCATTAAACACTGGTGCGGTGCCGGATGATTGGAGGGTGGCTAATTTTGTGCCTCTGTTTAAGAAGGGATGCAAGGAAAAGCCTGGGAACTATAGACCGGTGAGCCTAACATCTGTACTTGGCAGGGTACTTGAGAGTATTCTGCTGGCTAGGGTTTATATGCTTTTGGATAGACAGGGACTGATCAGGGATAGTTAGCATGGTGTTGTACATGGGAGATCATGTCTTACAGATCTGATTTGGGGTTTTTTAAGTAATCAAAGAGGGCAAAGCCATAGACATTGTCCTTAAAGACTTCAGCAAAGCATTTTGACAAGGTACCGTATGGTAAGCTGCTCTGGAAGGTTAAATCACATGGGATCCAGGGAGAGCCAGCCAACTGGATAGAGAATTGGCTTCATGGAAGGAAGCAGAGGGTGTTGGTCAAAGGTTCTATTTTTTGGATTGGAGGCCTGTGATTAGTGATCGGTGCTGGGCCCATTTGTTTACGATCAATTATTCAGATTTGGAATACCCTACCAGAAGCAACATAGTGTTAGTTTTACAGCAGGTCGGGCAACATCTCTAGAGAGAAGGAATGGGTGGTGTTTCGGGTCGAGACCCTTCTTCAGACTGAAGTTAGGCATCTCGACCTGAAACGTCACCCATTCCTTCTCTCCAGAGATGCTGCCTGACCTGCTGAGTTATTCTAGCACTGTCTGTCCAAGCTCCCACAAAGGATTGTTTTATCTGGAGCATCAGAGTCTGAGGGGAAAGCTGATTGCGTATATAAAACTATGAAAGGCATAGACAGGATGCACAGTCGGGGCTGAAGAGAGACACTAAAAGAAGGGTCTCGAACCCAAAACGTCATCTATTCCTTTTCTCCAGAGATGCTGACTGACCCGCTGAGTTACTCCAGCATTTTGTGTCTATCTTCGGTTTAAACCAGTATCTGCAGTTATTTCCTACAGTCAGGACCTTTCTCCCAGGGTGGAAATGTCAAAGGCTAGAGGGCTTGGGTTCCTAATACTTAGCCTGCATATTATTTGTTTTAAATGGATAAATGGTCAAACATTAATATTTTTACGGGTGACAGCAGAAAATTGGGATCACGTAGAATTATTTAGAAAGAGCTGCATATGGGCAGTTTGGCTTTTCCTTTGAATTTTTTAAAAAAAAAGTTTTTTTTCCTGTGTGTCTGACACAGTTTAAACCTGATGAATCAAATTTTCTTTTAATTGCATGACGATGCTGCGATGGATACTGGTTCAAAGAGCGTCTCTGGCTATGAATGAATCATTCTGCTGCAGCCTGTCATCTTTTTAAATCTTCTACAAAGAGAAAAAAATGCCAAAAGGAATAATTTATTCAGTGGGTTAAACATCAATTGGTAACTATGTCATATTGTCTTATTTTAATTCTATAGAGAATTAAATCAAAATGCAAACTGGAAAGATGAAGAGCAGCAGTAATCAGATCAAAGATGCTGAAATCATTTTTTTTTAATAAGTTGCAATTGCAAAGACTAACTTGTCCTGGGGTAATATGTGCTGTGGAAAGGAACAATTATGGAATATACAAGAACATAGAGAGTTGTACAGGTTAGACACAGGCCCTTTGCCCAACTCGGCCATGCTGACCAAAGTGCTCCATCTAAGATGTAGACAAAAGGATGCAGTGCTGGTCCATTTAAGCTAGTCCCACCTGCGCATGTTTGGCTATTATCACTCTAATCCTTTGTTCCTATCCATGTACCTGTCCATGAATCTATGTCCCTATCCATGTATAGACACAAAAACCTGGAGTAACTCAGCGGGACAGGCAGCATCTCTGGAGAGAAGGAATGGGTGACATTTCGGGTCGAGACCCTTCTTCAGATTCCGTTTCGGGTCAAGACCCTTCTTCAGACTTCGTTTCGAGGCGAGACCATTCTTCAGAATCTTTCCAGCGCTGTTGCCTGTCCCGCTGAGTTACTCCAGCATTATGAAAATCAGCCCTGTTGTTCGAGAGTCTTCAATGCAGGAAACAGCTCGGCATCTGCCCTGTCAATACCCCAATCAAAGCAAAACTTAGCAATATCCTACTCCAGAGATGTCATCCATTCCTTCTCTCCAGAGATGCTGTCTGTCCCGATGAGTTACTCCAGCATTTTGTAGCTATCACTGTTACTTAGTTTGGATTTACCCAAGTCTGCTTAACTCCAGCACTTTTGGATCAATCAGAAACAAAACAAAAATACCTGAATGCCAAAGGCAAGTTGAACTTTGCCGTCAGAACAGTGTTTGATCAAATGCAGCTTTGGAGATTCCCAGCAAAATTGTAATGAATGTGAATGGGTACAGCCTTCTGCAGGTCTAGTCATAATTGGCAGTAAGATAGTTGCAACTTAGCCAGAAGTAGCGAGTGGATTAGTAGAACATAGGCACACAAGGAAACTGTCAAACAAGTTTCTCCACGTTCTGTCATGAAAATGTCAACACCTATGACCAGTTGGGTTTTCTCTCACATTCCAAAGGTGTGCTGGTTTGTAGGTTAATTGGCTTTTGTAAATTGTCCTTGGTGTGTAAGCTAGAACTAGTGTACAGATGAACGTTGGTCTTTGCAGACAGGCCAAATCACCCTGTATCTCTGAAATCTAAACTGTTGGGTCTGGGACTCTGTTCCTGACTGTGTTTTACCAAAGGACTTTGGTAATCCTAAGAGGTCTTGGAGAAACTTGTTTGCTGGTGTCCTTGTGTGTGTTCTTTTTCAAAGTGACACGTTGGTGCAGCAATAAAGGTGCTGCCTTACAGCGCCAGAGACCCGGCTTCGATCCTTACCACAGGTCCTGCCTGTACGGAGTTTGTATGTTCTCCCCGTGACTCCGTGGGTTTTCTCCGGACCGGAGGACCGAAGGGCTTGTTTCCGCACTATCTCTAAACTAAATCCACCTCGATGCAATTTAAAATGTGCAGTAAATGCTGCCCATATCCTGTAAGCGAAGACATTCTAGACCTTGCATTGTGTGCATGAGCTTGGAAGAATGACTTTTTCTTTATGTGGAACTTTGTCTGTGGAATTCTCCGCCTCAGAGGGCGGTGGAGGCAGGTTCTCTGGATGCTTTCAAGAGAGCTAGATAGGGCTCTTAAAAATAGTGTAGTCGGGGGGATATGGGGAGAAGGCAGGAAAGGGGTACTGATTGGGGATGATCAGCCATGATCACATCGAATGGCGGTGCTGGCTCGAAGGGCCGAATGGCCTACTCCTGCACCTATTGTCTATTGTCTATTGAACTGCAGATGCTGGTTTCAACTGAAGTTAGGGTCTTGACCCGAAACGTCACCCATGCCTTCTCTCCAGAGATTCTGCCTGTCCTGCCAAGTTACTCCAGCTTTTTCTGTCCATTTTCGATATTTTCGTTATCTCAGCTTGGTTTTATATTGGTCAAGCCCTTCAGTTCCACCCTCTCCCGTGAGGCAAAGCATCCTCTCTGGATTGAACTTGTCGAGCCTTGCCCGAATATTGATCTGCAATAAGATCAACCCTCATTCTTCTTAAACTCCGGACTTCCGTATCAACTACGTTACTTTTTAATGCAAGTTACGGTTCATGCCTTTGGTCACACTGAAATGGTAAATCTGTTCACAATTTCAATCTAGATTAGTCCCATATCTGGGAAACCAAATTGAGAGGACAAAAGCCAACACCAAGAAAATTGATTGTGGCCACAGTTGCATGATTTAAAAATGTAATATTTCTGAGTTTCCCATTCATTTTTCCCCTCAGACAAGTTTATTACAGGGAATTTTTGCTTTGATTGCAAAATATTCTGAATTTTTTTTTTTTTTTACCATTTTATTGCAGTCTAGCATTTTAATGTGTTGAGATTTTTTTTTGAATGATTACTTGTAAGTAGTAAAAGGCATTAATTTCCATGAGCTAGTAATCACAAAGGGTAAAGTTTGATGATTGCACTCGCTGGGATTTAACTCTGGCTCTTTGAATGATAATTATATTTAAACTCATGAGACAAGAAGCCTGTCTTTCATTACCTCTAATGTGAAAGAGGAAGCAGTTCATTAAAGCTGTTATAAATAACATTCTGTAGGTGGTGAGCTAGTGGGCCTGTTGTTGACCATTAGAAATTAGCTGGCCAACTCAACCGCTGTAGCTACAGTTCACTGCTTTAGCCGTATGTACTCATTTTAGAAGAAAGCAGATCACATACTCATTTAATAAGTGTGTTTACTATACTAGATTGATAGTTGTATTGTGGTGTATAGGATCCCACCATCTATAAGGACCTACCTACAGCAGTCGCTGCCTCAAAGAGGAGGCCACACCACCCCGGCCAAGCTCTCATTTCACACCTGCCGTCGGGAATAAGGTATAGGAGTCTGAAAACGGTAGCATCCAAGTTTAGGAGCAGCTTCTTCCCAACAACCATCAGGCTATTAAATGCTACAACCTCTGACTAGGCTCTGAACAACGTAGACTTGGGGGGTGAGGGGTCAATTGATTTTGTCTTTGCACTTTTTCATGCACTGAACTATTTTGTTGTTTATTATGGTCTTGACAGAGTACAGTAAACCCTTGTTTTAACAGACGTCTATATAACGGATATCTCTGCCACAGAAGGCAGTGGAGGCCAATTCATCTGATATATTCAAGAGAGATTTAAATATAGCTCATAGGGCTAATGGAATCAAGGGATATGGGGGCTGTGGGGGGGGGGGGGGTGCAGGAACAGGGTATCATAACAGGATCATATTGAATGGCGGTGCTGGGTCGAAGGGCCAAATGGCCTACTCCTGCACCTATTTCCTATGTTTCTGTGGATTTTGGTTGTAGCGGATGAACCCTGGCCCGCACTGCCTCTCCCTGGCCACTTACAGCGCAAGCTTCCAAGGTCCCCCTCCCAACTCGCAAGGTGCACCAGCGAGCCTTTCGCTCACTACGTTCCTGTTAAAGTGGCTGTTCTTGTGGCTCGAGTTGTGGACCCTGGCCAACAGCGCTCACTTCAGGCCACCGACAGGATGCGCTTGGTCACCGTGGGGCTCCCTCCCCTCTCATCAGCTGCCGATTCTTTCATCGCTTTGTCCGCTCCAGCTGCTACTGCCTCCTCCCCCTGTTGCTCTGTCCACTTGCCTCCCCACCCCCCCGCCTCCTCACCCCCAGAGTCACTGACATACTCCACCTTGGAAGTAGCAGCTGGTGAGAGGGGAGGGAGCCTCATGGTGAGCGTGCGTGTACTGACGTTGGAAGCAGCCTGAAGAAGGCATTGTTCCCAGAGGCTACAGCAGTGAGCTGCAACATCAGCCATGTGAACCGGTGAAGGGGGATGCTCGCTGATGCAGACCAGCTGCATTGGTGCCTTGTTATAAGGTGAAATGACTCGGCCCACTGAATCAGCCTGAAGAAGGGTCCTGACGTCGCCTATCCATGTGCCCCAGAGATGCTGGCTGACCCGCTGAGTTACTCCAGCACTTTATGTCCTTTCGTGTAATCATAGCATTTGCAATCCTTTAGTATTGTCAATGCTTGGAGTGGAAGGTTGCCATAATTTTCCAATATTTCCTTGGTATGCTGAATGTGACAGAGATTTGTGAAGTGGCAACATAGCACAGCTGTTCAAAGATGCAAGGACATTCCAGCAGTAATAAGCTGGTCAGTTCAACATTGGTGGTAAGGAAGGTTTTACAAATGATCATTAAGGGGGGAAAAAATGTACATGTACTTGGTACGGTTTGGTTATGCATTAGTACAAGGTAGATTGGGTTTGGTTAAACTAATTGACCTTTTTAACATTGTTTAAGAAGTAACTGCAGATGCTGGAAAATCGAAGGTAGACAAAAATGCTGAAGTAACTCCAGCTTTTTGTCGACCTTTTTAACATGATTACTGAGGTTGAGGAAGGGGGTGCAGTGGATATTGTTGAATTTTGTAGTCTGTGATAATACAATTAGTAAAAATTGTTTTTGAAAAACGGAGTCTTATGTAAATGGAGAGTCAGTGCCAGTTTTTTAAAACACATGGGTTAATGGCGAAAACAATGGTTTGTAATTGAAGATAGACAAACTGCTGGAGTAACTCAGCGGGCCAGGCAGCATCTCTGGAGAGAAGGAATGGGTGACGTTTTGGGTCGACACCCTTGGTCTGAAGAAGGGTCCCGACCAGAAATGTCACCCATTCTCTACAGACTTGCTGCCCGTCCGGCTGAGTTACTCCAGCATTTTTTGTCTACCTACTATTTACGATTTATTATAACTACTCTTAATTCAAATTCACACATGCACTGACTTCACAGCCCAACACCCGGACTTCCATCTGTATATATGTATATAGCGCCGCAGAATTGTGCACCTATCCCCCCCCCCCCTCCCCCCCTTCTCCCTTCTGTTTTTTGTTTTTCTGTTTCTTGTTTTTTGTACTAAATTATATGTATGCACTGAGTACGAGCAGCTTTCAATTTCACTGTACATGTATAGTGACAATAAATGGCATATCATATCATTTAAACCAGCATCTGCAGTTCTTTCCCACACAATGGCTGTTCTTCCAGACTGAAGGATTATTTAGAATATAGTGTTTACCAAGGGTCAGTAGTACCATTGCTTTTATTGATGTACGACGATGGGACACAGAGCAGTACTGGGCAGGAATGGGTCCTTCGGCCCACACATGCCTGCATAGCCTAACCCCTTTCTGCCTGCACATCCTTCCATTCCTGGCATATCCATGTGCCCGTTCAAAAACCACAAAAATGCCACGATCATGCCCGTCTCCAGCACCAGCCTTCGCAGTGCGTTCCAGGCACTCTCGGTGTAAACAGCTGGAGCTAAGGTTCCCAACCTGGGATAAAGGTTCCCGACCTAGCTCAACCCATCCCTAATGCTCAGGCTCTCAAGTCCTGGCAGCAGCCTCGTAAATCCTCTCTGCTCTCTTTCCAGTTTAGCAACATCTTTCCACTTTCAAATAGTGTTGGCTTGGGTCAGTTTGTGCCATGCCAGCCTCCTGTAAAAAGCAGCGCAGCAGCTTCAAATCCATAGAGACACATTAATGCCTTTACTTCCTCAGAAGTTTGGAGGCGATTAGGCATGTTGCCAAACACTCTACTGGGCTTCAACAAGTGCACGGCAGCGAGCATACTGCTTGGTTTGTAAATTTGAACGCTCAAGAACGAAGGGAGGCTGCAGAAAGTGGTGGACACAGGTACTGATCTCCCCACCAGCAAAGGTATCTACTGGAGGTGCAGCAATTTGTCAAAGACCTGCACCACCCTGGCGACACTCTCTCCTCGCTGCTCCCATTGGGAAGAGAGCACAGGATTCTGATAACCATGACCTCAGGGTCAAGGACAGATTCTCCTCATCAACCATCCGGCTTCGGAACCACCTTGTACATCACTTACCTCAACAATAAACTAATATGGTTGCTCTACATCTAAGGTTCCCAACCTGGAGTACATTTACCTCCGGGGGGGGGGAATTTCACCTACCCAGGGGATAAATTTGTTGATTCTGGATTTGTACTGTCATTGACTGACTGGTTCTGGTATCTGTTCATCATTAGTTGGGAACAATAGACAATAGGTACAGGAGTAGGCCATTTGGCCCTTTGAGCTAGCACCGACCGCCATTCAATGTGATCATGGCTGATCATCCCCAATCAGTACCCCGTTCCTGCCTTCTCCCCATATGCCCTGACTCCGCTATTTTTTAAGAGCCCTATCTAGCTCTCTCTTGAAAGCATCCAGAGAACCTGCCTCCACCGCCCTCTGAGGCAGAGAATTCCACAGACTCGCCACTCTCTGTGAGAAAAAGTGTTTCCTCGTCTCCGTTCTAAATGGCTTATTCCTTATTCTTACCCCTGCGCTAGAGCATTACACACAGTATTGCAACCAATCTTATGTCTCGGGTTCAATGTGAAGGTCCTTAAGTGGGTGCAAAGGTAATTTATTGAATGGTTCTGGGGATGAAAGATTTTGGGTTCAAGTCAGTCAAGTCAAGTTAGCGTGGGTCTCTTTGGACTGAAGGCAGATTGAGTGGAGAAGTAAAGATTATTACAGATTTTTTTAAAAGGTAAACCAGAAAAATCTGTTCCCATACTTTATCTAGTGGTATAAGGATGTGGGGACTAGAGGGTTAGAAGAACTAAAGGATGTGGTGGTTGGTCAAGAGAATAAGGAACGATACAAGAGAACCTATTGGTGCAGAGAGTGGAACAGACCTGGATCTTGCCAACTTTTAAGGGTGGTGATATCAAAAAGATTTGTGGTCATTTTGGGGTAATTGCAGGATTGTTGAGTTAGTAGGGCAATGAAAAATGTCTGAGTTGCCCTGCAGAGAACTAAATGGGCCAAATGGCCTCCTTGTGCTATAATTTCTTTATGACTGACTCTGTTGAAACACAAAGATATTGACAGATGTTGTATCAGGAGTGGACCATTTGGCCCCTGCTCTGCCATTCTACAAGGTCGTAGCTGATCTTCTACCTCGGAGCCATTTGCTTTCCCATCCCCCTTATCCCCTGTAATTTCTCTTATCAATCCCAATTTTGAATGCAGTCGATGATTGATTCTCTGCTGTGGTAGGGAATTCTGACGTTTCAGCATCCTTGGGGTGAAGACATTTTTTCAGTAACCCCCTCTGAGGAAATGCAGACATCAATTATTCTAGCCTTGCCTTGTCGTAATTTTCTATATAGCTCCGAGGCGATCCATTCTGAGAGATCACTGGTTCTAGTCTCCCTAGAGGGAACACATCCTTCTTATCTCTACCCTACAAATCACCCTAACAATTATATATATTATATTTATATTTATATTATATGTATATATATTATATATTTATTATATACAGGTGCACAACCTTTTATCCGAAGATCCAAATAACGAAAACCTACGAATAGCAGACTTTTTTTCAGTCCTTCAAGAAAGGTCCTTGAAAACCTTCACCGAGGGCGGCCCGCAGAGGTGACAGCGGAACCTCTGGTCGGTCCTCAAAGAAAAGGGAACTAAATCCCCATTCATAAAAGAGAAGGTGAGGGTATATTGCACGGGAGGGTTAATAATTGACAATATGCTGCTGTCTGCCCGCTGAGTTAAAAAGTTCCCACGGTAGACTCACGATACACAGTCTTGCATGGGAACTTTTTAACTGAGCGGGCAGGGAGCAGCAGATTGTCGCTCCCTTCAGTTTCACCCCACCTACACCCCTCTGCTTCCCGGCCATGTGTGTGACCCCTTCCCTCCCCTCTCCAGCTCCCCGCCCATTGCACCGGCGTGGGGGCTTTGCACTGTCTTCATATCGGCGATGCCAGCATACAGTGCCAGTCACCGGACACGTCAGGACCAACGGGACACCGACCCTCGGGGCCACTGCAAGCACAGAGATCCCAGAGACCCACAGGCAGCAGCAGCCCAGCCCCGTTCCAACTGCAGAGGAAAACTGCAAACTGGCCGGAGACGTCAGGACCACCAGAAGCCGCTCCCCGATGGGCCGCTACGGCGACAAGTGGCAGTTCGCCCACAGCCCGAGCTGTGCCCCCTCATCGGGACACCGACCCCCAGGCCCACTACAAGCACGGAGATCCCAGATCAGCAACTCCAGCCCAGCCCCGCTCCAACTCCAGAGGAACACGCTCCCCGTAGGGGCAGAAGCTGATGGTGTGCAAGGTACGTCTTGTTCTTGGGGTGGCGCAGCTTGGGCTGTGGGCGAACTGCCGCTTGTCGCCGTAGCGGCCCATCGGGGAGCGGATTCCTCTGGAGTTGGAGGGGGAGGGGGGTATTGTGGTGTTTGATCGCCCCCTGCTATCCCAGGGACAGGGAGACAGGACGTTCACTGAGGGCGGCCCGCAGAGGTGACAGCGGAACCTCCGGTCGGTCCTCGACGAAAGGGGAACTAAATCACCATTCATAAAAGAGAAGGTGAGGGTACATTGCGCGGGAGAGTAGGAATCCCAAGACAAAGTTGAGTGAGCGTTCACCGAGGGCGGCCCGCAGAGGTGACAGCGGAACCTCCGGTCGGTCCTGGAAGAAAGGGGAACTAAATCCCCTTCATAAAAGAGAAGTGGAGGGTATATTGCCCTCCCTTTTGATTGTATCACTTCTGCCTCCACAACCTCCAACCTAATGGTTCCCCAGCCCCGCACGGCCTGGTTTTACCTTCTCCATAAACAATAACATCCATTAACAGAACTCCCCTGGCAGACCCATTGTTCCTGCCTGCTCCTGTCTCCTCAATTCCAGCCAATTTCCCTCTACCAGCACTCTCCTCCGCCTAGCGGAGCTGATCCTTGCAACAACTTTTCCTTCGAATTCTCCCACTTCCTCCAAATTCAAGGTGTAGCCATGGGCCCTCGCTATGCCTTTGTCGGGTAGGTCCAACAATCCTTGTTCCAGGTACACAGTGACCCTATCCTCGAACTCTATCTGCACTACATTAACAACTGTATTGGAGCTACCTCCTGCACCCATGCAGAACTCAAGGACTTCAGTAACTTCACTACCAATTTCCATCCTGCACACAAATTCACTTGGACCACCTCTGACATCTCCCTTCTCTTTCTTAATCTCACCGTCCCCATCACAGGAGATAGACTCTCGATTGATGCCTGTTAGAAACCCACGGCTATCTAGAGACTACACTTCTTCCAGCCCTGCCTCCTGCAAAGTCTCTAGTCCAACTCCCAATTCCTCCCTCTACCCCACATCTGCGCCCAAGAGGGTGTGTTCCATACCAGGACATCCGAGATGTCCTCATTCTTTAGAGAATGGGGGGGGGGGGGTTCCCAATTTCTATTATGGATGAGGCCCTCAAGGGTCTCCTCAGTATCCCGCAGCTCCACTCCGGATATGCTTCCTGTCTTGCTGAGTTATTCCAGTGTTTTGTGTCTATCTTTGGTGTAAATCAGCACTTGCAGTTCCTTCCTATACACTTTAATGGATAGGGTTGGGTCAGTGTTTGAGAACCAGCAGGTTAGTATTCTACAACGTATCGGAATGCATGTCAGTGCTGTACCCAAATCAAGGGAAAGGACGAGATCGACTCGTGTAAACTCCTGCTTGTTCCGAAAAATTTGCTATTAAATGTTACTCAGCCACCTCTACTTTGATCAGATTTCCTGAGCAGATATCTTTCAACTTAATGCTACAATCAATCAGAATCTGCTCTCTGTAAAACCCAATTGCTTTATAGCCCAGTTTTATTACTGCATTGTTTCTGGACGCATGATTAAGTAATTTAGCCACAAGCCCGTTCAAACTCCTTTCATTACAAGTGAGGCAATTATACACGTGTTGGTTTTTTTATTCTTTGAGTGGACTGGTACTTTTTGCTGACAGGGTTTGCTACTTTGCACCTTGTTTTACTTCTGGTGCGGTCAAATTGCATTCATTGCTTTGCCACAGTATTGACTAGTTCGCGTCCAGAATTCCAAACAATCGTGAATCTAAATCATTGAGCAAAAGCTAGTAGGTCTAGACTTGTCCATTCCACTCTGCAATAACACTGGAAAGAGTATGCACAAGTCAAGTCAAGTCAAGTCAAAGTAAACTTTATTGTCAATTCAAATAATGCAACAAGTAGTTACACAGAGGATTGAAATTGCGTTTCCCCATACACCAAATGTGCAAGTAATATTTATAACACAGACAGACTATATACCAATAAAAATAGACAATGGACATATACATTATATAAAATATTCACAGTGTGCCAGAGTGTAGTAAAATTTTAAGGTATGTTATTAAGGTGCAATAATAAAAGGTGCAATATAGAAACGTTCAAATAGCATACTGCAGACATTGAGTTAAAGTTATTTTGACAGTCAGTAGGGCAATTTTTTGTTTGTGTAATTCACTTGTTCAAGTATTAAAAATGGAATTTTCATACTCGGAAATTTTCTTGATTTTCAATGGACATTACAAAAAAGCTGTGTGTTGATTCACAATATCTGATGGCTTGATTGCTGTAAATAAAAAAAGCTGTGGGTTTTGAATCTGGTGGTTTTGCCCTGGATTAGTGCATGCCGAGAAAAATACTGCGGTAAAAAGCGCTTACCGGATGGTAGGAGGGTGAACATGTAAAATAATAAGGTACATTAATTGTTTGTGGGGCTGCGGAGGTTGCGTGAGACAGTGTCTTTGATGATATTTCGAGGTCTATAAAACTAATAATACCTTTTGCGACCCGGGTCTTGCAGCGATTTTTCGTTAATGATTTACTACAGCCTCTTGCGACAGATTCCCGAGATTCATGGATATAAGTCCTGGATTGCTGGTTGGGGTGATCCATCACCTCATTCAAACCTGGGGCTTCATTCATTTGAGACTGAGACGCAAGGAATTGCAGATGCTGGCATCTTGAGCAAAGTTCTGGAGGAACAGCGTGTCAGGCAGGATCCGTATAGAGAATGGACTGACGTCGTTGCAGTTCTGGACCCTCCTTCAGACTGCACCCACTGAGTTACTTCAGAACTTTGACTTCCTTCTTATCTCCCTCTCTATATTTCACTCCTCTCTCTTAATCTGGCATCCAATTGTCTTTTCACCTCTAGCCTTTGTCACTTACTCTGCCCATTTGCCCATGAACCCTCCCTTACCTGTACCAACCTTTGCCAGGCCTTTCCCCCCGCTCCCACCTCTTCTCAACTTCTCCCCCTTACTCCAATCAGTGAAAAAGGGTCCCAACCAGAAACATCACAGATGCTGTCTGACCCACTGTTACTCCAGCACATTGTGTTTTGCTTTTAAGATTCCAGCATCAGCAATGTCATGTCTCTGTGATAAATCTATTCCTTATTTCCAGAAGCTGCATGATAACCTCACACATTCAGTTTTGCAGCCCAGGAGCTCCTAGGGTTCTCTTTCTTGGCAGTGACCAAGAAAGAATTAAAAAATATTTTTTGGCTGGATATCCACCTTGGAGCCTGGCATTTGTCATCTGGAGCAATGCTTGCAAGCAAAGCCGTTACGTGCCAATTGCTGGTGTAAATCACAGCTTGGGATAGCTATCGTAAACATTTGGATACTTGAACACTTCGGGTGGCGCGGCGGTAGAGTTACTGCGTGACAACGCCAGAGGCCCGGATTCGATCCTGACCACTGGTGCTGTCTGTACTGAGTTTATATGTTCTCCCGGCGACCTCATGTGTTTTCTCCGAGATCTTCGGCTTCCTCCCGCACTCCAAAGACGTGCCGGTTTGTTGGTTAACTGCCTTGGTATAAATGGAAAATTGTCCCTAGTGTAGGATAGTGTTAATGTGCGGACTCGGTGGGCCGAAGGGCCTGTTTCTGTGCTGTATGTCCACACTAAACTTGGCCAAGCAATGCTATAAACTGACTCGACTGGCAAGTTGTTGCCTGATCAGTAAAACATCATTGAGATGTGTCATTGCAATAATGAGGCTTATGTAGTCGGATCTTATTGTCTCTGGAGTATCTTTGAAATGAGATTGAAAGAAAAGTTGATTATAAGACAGTGAATGTATTTTGGTGTTTAATAAAAACTTACCCTTTGCCCCTGCTGTTAGATTTTGTAATGTGAAAAATTCAATTGCTCAATGGTACATCACAGACAAAGAGCACCCTCCAAAAAACAAGTCTAATCAGGAAAATATTATTTTAAAACCACTTTTCTTGTTTTGTGCAAGGTATTTGAAATATTTTAGTTTTCTGCATGCAATGTCAGCACGCTTCAGTTATGCAGGGTGCTGGAGAGGTCATAGCTGGATTACTGTGTACAGTGCTTCATCTCTTAGACAGTAGATCACGAAGTATAGCACGGAACGGGTCCTTTGCCCCATGTATAGGGCATGATGCCAAGCCAAGCTAACCTCATCTGCCTACATATGATCCACAATCCCTCCACTCCATGTAGCTACGCTAAAACATCTTAAACGTAAATATTGGATCTGCCTCCTCCACCTCTGTGTCTGTGTGTCTCTGTCCTGGTCAGTCCACATCTGGAGTTTTGTGCATCGTGTTTGGCCTCTTATTTCAGCACATTGCTGTGGAAGTAGTTCCGAGCAGGTTTCCTGGATGCAACCAGAATGAGCTGTTTGTCTTACAAAAGGTTTGGGTGCGAATTAACTGGAGTGTCGAAGAGTGAAGTGGGACTTGATTGATTGTGTGGAGAATTCACAGGATCTGTGAACAGCATGCGTCTCCTCCTGCGGAAGACTCTAGAACCAGGGACCACTAGTTGTCCATTTTATGGTGGGGTGAAAACATTTGAGGATTGAGAGTCTTTAGAACTCTTCCTCAAAAGAAGAGACTTTAAATACTTAAGATGGAGGGAGATATATTTTTGATACATAAGCAAATGGAAGGTTACCGTAGGAGGCAGGAGTAAGGAGATCTTGCCCTGATCTTGTATTAATAGCTAAATAGGCCTAATGGGCCAAATGGCATACTAGCCGCAGAAGCGTTGATTTCCCCATTCTTCAGCTGTACAAAGTCTTGCTGCTGTCACAAGCAACTGCAGATGCTGGAATCTTGAGAAAACCACAGTGCTGGAGGACGTCGGCAGGTCAGGCAGCATCTGCAGAAGAAGTGGATCGATAACGTTTTGGGTCGGGACTCTTCAGACTGCGATGCCGGTGATGAGAGTAGCTGTAGATAAAATGTAATGGCAAAATATGATGGGTCGTTGGCAAATAAAATCAAGACTGGGCTGGAAGGCGATGCAGGTCTGAAGATTGAGTTTGATGAAATGATGGCAAGCCCAGTTGTGGTTAATGGGCATTTTTCAAGGATGGAAGGATGTAGATTGGTAGTTTCCATGATGTGAGATTATTTTACATCTGATTCTGAAGAGCATAGTGGTGTCAAATGTCACACCCAGTGCAGTGCATCTGTGCGGCTACTGTATTTCTGGTTCTAACAGTAGTATCTACCATCATTCCTTGGTACTTCCTAAGAAGGCTTAAGTTTGGCATGTCCACAACAACCTTCACCAACTGATAGACACAATGCTGGAGTAACTCCGCGGGACAGGCAGCATCTCTGGATAGAAGGCATGGGTGACGTTTCGGGTCGAGACCCTTCAGACTTCTCGACCCGTAACGCTGCCTGTCCCGCTGAGTTACTCCAGCATTTCACTATCTTCGGTGTAAGCCAGCATCTGCAGTTCCTCCCTACGGAACCCTCGCCAACTCCTACAGAGGCCCTACAGAAAGCATCTTATCAGGATGCATC
This sequence comes from Leucoraja erinaceus, assembly GCF_028641065.1. Taxonomy (NCBI): domain Eukaryota; kingdom Metazoa; phylum Chordata; class Chondrichthyes; order Rajiformes; family Rajidae; genus Leucoraja; species Leucoraja erinaceus. The sequence continues at coordinate 92,232,843 of NC_073381.1, forward strand.
ACAGAATGGTTTGGGATCGGCTCCAACGAGAAATTGCCGAGTGTTGTAGACGCAGCCCAGACCATCACGCAAACCAGCCTCCCTTCCATGGACTCCATCGACACTTCACGCTGCCTCGGCAAGGCCACCAGCATAATCAAAGACCAGTCTTACTCGGGACACTCTCTCTTCTCACCCCTCTCACCTGGCAAAAGGTACAGCAGTTTTAAAAAGCACACCTTCAGATTCAGTGACAGTTTCTTCCCAGTTGTTATCGAGCAACTGAACTGTCCTCTCACCAACTTGAGAGCAGACCTGACCTCCCATCTACCTCATGGGAGATCATTGAACTACCTTACATGGACTTCATCGGACTTTATCTTGTATTAAATATGATATCCTTTATTCTGTACCTATACACTGTGGATGGCTTGATCGTAATCAATGGTATAGTCTTTTTGTTGACTGGATAGCCCGTAACAAAGCTTTTCACTGTACCTTGGTACATGTGACAATAATAAACAAAACTAAATTGTAGGATTTGAGGAACAGCAATTGGAGGAACTAAATTGGAGGAACAGCACCTCATATTCCGCCTGGGTTGCTTACGTCCGGGTGACATGAAACTCTCTGTCCTGGGTCTCCTCCATTGCCAGAGTGAGCAACACTGGAAATTGGAGGAACAGCACCTCATATTCCGCCTGGGTTGCTTACGTCCGGGTGGCATGAACGTTGAATTCTCCCAGTTTTGCTAGCCCTTGCTGTCTCCTACCCCTCCTTAACCCTCGAGCTGTCTCCTCCCATCCCCCTGCCCTCGGGCTCCTCCTCCCTTTTTCCTTCCTTCTCCTCCCCCCCACCCCCCATCAGTCTGAAGAAGGGTTTCGGCCCGAAACGTCACCTATTTCCTTCGCTCCATAGATGCTGCTGCACCCGCTGAGTTTCTCCAGCATTTTTAGTGTACCTTCGATCTTCCAGCATCTGCAGTTCCTTGAATAAATTGTAGGACAGCCTGGAGGCCTGATTCTTATCATCGTAGCCATACCTTGATAATATTTGATTGTGTGCAAAGAGCTTTGGGGCATTCCAAGGATATGTCTTTTCAGACGTAGGCCCAGCAGTACCCTGCAAAATAAAACACACACTTCTCTCGACATAGGCGTGCAAGAATTGAAGCTTTTCACCTGAGCAATTCAGTCTAGAACAAAAAACAATGCAGGAACTACTCAGCAGCTCAGCCAGAATTCTCTCATGAGAGCAGGAGAAACTATCAACATCTGAAGAAGGGTCTCGACCTGAAACGTCACCCATTCCTTCTCTCCAGAGATGCTGCCTATCCTGCTGAGTTACTCCTGCATCTTAGAAACAATAAACACTTTGGAACAATGACCCTTCAACAGAAGTTTAGCCTTGAGATGCAGCGCGGAAACAGGCCCACGGAGTCCGTGCTGACCAGCGATCCCTGTACACTAGCACTATCCTACACACTAGGAACAATTTGCAATTTTTACAAGTCAATTAACCTACCAACCTGAATGTCTTTGGATTGTGGGAGGAAGCCGGAGTTCCCGGAAAAAAAACAATGTCACAGAGAGAACATACAAACTCCATACAGACAGCACCCATAGTCTGGATCTAACCTGGCTCTGGTGCTATAAGGCAGCAACTCTACCACTGTGCTGCCCCTATTTAATTAAAATTAAATCCCAAAGACATGCGGTTTTGTGGCCTCTGTGAATTGTCCCGCGTATGTAAGCAATATATGAGAAAGTGGGATAACATGGAACTGGTGTAAAGGCAAGGACTCACGGGCATGTTTCCAAAATCAAATAAAATTCAGTTTTACAGCTTGCCCCATTGGGTTTAAGCCCTTGCCCTCTCTTCTAATCCAGTGTAATGCCCCCTGAGATTGTGTACTGTTGGTCAATGGGGTTGCCTTTACTGTTTGTTCACTTTTCCCTACTCTATGCCCTACTTAAACCCCAGTTTCCAAGCTCACTTAGTTTGCATTGAAGTGATCTGATTAATTGTGTGAAGTTGTGCAATAGCACTGTAAACATTTCCTGCATTCCTTTTTTTGTCCAATGTTTAACTCTGGTCCAGTCGCTGGTTTTGCGGTGACCTGCTAAGACTATGACCGTCACCTAAAAAATCGCCCAGTGGAACAGACCCTATACTGTTTGCGTTTTTTTGTATCTTTTTGAAATGGCCCGTTTCATCCATTAAAAGCCAGAGGCGAGCATGTTCATTATTACTTTGGTTTTGTTTATTGTCGTGTATCCCAAAGTACAGGGGAAAGAAATTTGTATATTATTACATGCTATTCAGTCAGCGGGGAGACTTGTACATGATTAGAATCAAGCTGTTGGCAGTGTATAGCAAATATCTTAAGAGCGGAGCAGGTTAAAAGGATTAACATTTAGTGCAAGGTGAAGTTTTTCTATAGAGGCTGATGAAAGTTGTTTGGGCCGTGCCAAACCTAAACCTTCTAAGGAAGTAGAGGCGTTCTGTGTTTTCTTGGCCTTTGATTCGATATGGCTGGTCCAGGACAAGTTGCTGAGATATTAATTGAATTGATTGAAAAATACAGCATGGGAACTGGTGCATCAGCCCACTAAGTCCCCACCGGCCATCAATCTTCCATTCACGCCAGTTCCATATTATTCCATGTTATTCCACTTTCTCATCCACTCCCTGCACACTAGGGGCAACTTTACAGAGGCCAAATAACCTACAAACCTGTTTGTGGTAGTGGGAGGAAGTAGTGGGCGTACGTGCCAACTCCACACAGATAGCACCACACAGAGGCAGCAGCTCTACCAGTTCTATTATCACAGTATATTCAGTTTGAATATTCTTAAATTAATTGCAGTGATTATAAAAAAGCTTCCTCAATGTTAGATAGATGCAAAAAAACTGGAGTAACTCAGCGGGTCATGCAGCATCTCTGGAGAAAAGGAAAAGGTGACGTTTCGGGTCAAGACCCTCCTTAATGTTAATCTGGGTCTAAGACAAAGTAGAAACTGATAGTGCCGTATTTCTAATCCATTGTAAGATTATTCTTCTGTACTGTATATTGGATGGCAGTGTTTGCAGAAGTTAGAGATCAATTGAACACAAGTAAGCCCATTATATTGAATTGCCAACTTTATATATTACACATAGGCATTCATAACTGGTGAAGCAATTAGAATCTGTAGCAACACGTCAATAGTAGTTCCATTAGCGGGACAATAATGTAAGCTCAAACACCAAGGATTGCATGCACTTGAGAAATCTGACGGAGCCCAGAGGAAAGGGCAGGACATCACTTGCAGGCGAGGACATTAGCTAAAGTTATAACTTGGCAGCTGAATGCTAACTTTTCTAGCCTTTTATAAAATGCACCCTGTCGGTAGTAGAAATGAGGTAGACTGGGAGCGGGGTTGGGGAAACGAAATGGGACCTCAATTACCCTGGAAGGAATCTATGATATTTTTATTTTATTAGAAATAAGGGATTCCTTACTTCTAGTTTTCTTTTTTTTTTTTTTTTTTTTTTTTATCCTTTTCTAGATTCCTTATTTTTCCTGGCCACACAATGCAAACCATCTAGGTTGACGAGGACATTGGTGCAGTTGTGGGCCATTACTAATCTTCTAAAGCATTTGATTATGATCAATATTCGGGTTACTGGGCAGTGGGCATGAGACTGAATACTGTACCTGGGGACTGCAATGAATGAGGCTTCCTTGAAGCAGCGGGGGAGAGTACACTGTTGCGCGAGGCAGCTGTGCTTGCGTTCTGTCTGCGCTGGCACAAACTCGAATCCCTCGGAGACCCCTCGATGCTTTCATATTTCCTTTATAAAATGCTTGTCAAACCTTGTGAAGATGGTGGCACAGCGATGCAGTGGTAGAGCTGCAGCCTCACAGTGCCAGAGACCCAAGATGTACATTACGATCCTGACCACTAGGGTGCATAAACATAGGAGCTTGCACGCTATTTCTCTCCCTTTATTGTAACCGTAATTTGGTGGGCTTACTTTCTAGCTTCCCACATTTTCAACCTAAGGCAAGCCTAATTTGAGACTAAATATAACGTAAGTGTGCATTTAATTGTCTTATATTTGCTAAAATTGGCTTCTGTAAATTGCCCTTGGTGTGTCGGTCATGGATCTAGTGTACGCGAGATGGATGGTCGGCGTGGCCTCGGTGGGCCGAAGGACCTGCTTCCACGCTGTATCTCTAAACCAAACTAAAGATTGGTGTGGATGGCCTGTAAGACTCTGTGCTGTATCCTTGACTCTGTGATAGAAACATAGTCATACATCACAGAAATTGGTCCTTCGCCCCAACTTGTTCCTGCCGACCAAGATGACTCATCTACGCTAGTCCTGCATTTAACTCGTATTGCTCTAAACCTTTCCCATCCATCCAAATGTCTTTTAAATGTTCTAGTAACTTCCTCAACTACCTCCTCTCGTAGCTCGTTATTTATCCACCTCCTCTGCTAATTTTGTGCATTTAGAATACTGCTGCCTTTTATTTGTATAATCTCGTATTATGTGGTTCAGGCTGCCTTAGTCTTTATGTTTAGGAAGGAACTGCAGATGCTGGTTTACACTGAAGATAGACACAAAATACTGGAGTAACTCAGCGGGACAGGCAGCATCTCTGGGTAGAAGGAATGGGTGCCGTTTTGGGTCGAGACCCTTCTGAAGATCTGAAGAAGGATCTCAATCCAAAATATTATCCATTCCCTCTCTCCAGAGTTGCTGCTTGTCCCGCTGAGTTACTCCAGCATGTTGTGTCTGCCTTAGTCTTTACATGCTTCACCTCTTCATCTTTTAACCCGTGTCCAGGAATTCGGCTGCTGATACCAGCTGTGGGCATCTTCTAAAACTGACTATTCGGCATGGACTATTTTCTAAATGGGAGAGAATCCAGAAATCAGAGGTGCAAGGGGACTTGGGAGTGGTGGTGTGGGATTCCCAAAAAGTTATTCTGCAAGTCGATCGGTACTAAAGAAGGCAACTGCAATTCTAGCAGTGGAGTAGACAAAGTGTTTAAGAAGGAACTGCAGATGCTGGAAAATCAAAGGTAGACAAAAGTGCTGGAGAAACTCAATGGGTGCAAGCAGCATCTATGGAGCGAAAGAAATAGGCAACGCTAGCATTTATTTCAACAGGGCTTGTATACAAAAACAGGGATGTAATGCTGAGGCTCTATAAGGAGCTGGTCAGGCCGCGTTTGGAGTATCATGAGCAATTTTGGGCACCGTATCTGAGGAAGGATGTGCTGGAGAGGGTCCAGAGGAGGTTTACAAGAATGATCCCAGGAATGAGTAGGTTAACCTATGATGAACATTTGTCTGCTCTGGGCAGAAGAATGGGGTTCGGAGGGAGAGGTAGATCAGCCATGATTGAATGGCGGAGTACACTTGATGGGCTGAATGACCCAATTGTACTCCTATCACTTATGACCATATTTTGAGATAAAATTATGAAACATTTTGAAAGTACATTGACCACAGGACTGTATAGCACAGGGCCGAAAATGTTGCCAAGCTAAACCAATCTCCTCTGCAAGCACATGATCCGTATCCCTCCATTCCGTGCCTATCCATGTGCTTGTTTAAAAGCCTCTTAAATGCCACTATCGTATCTGCCTCCACCACCACCCTGGCAGTGCATTCCAGGCACCCACCATCCTCTGTATAAAAATAAATAAAAATATACACACAAACACAAAACACACACACACACACACACACACACACACTTTGCCTATCCATAATCTCCAGAGATGCTGTCCGACCTGAGTTGCGTCAGCACTTGCAAGCATCGCCTTAACATTTTTCTAGCCAAAGGGCCGCTGGCAAATTGTATTGAACAGAATGGTTTGTTGAGCTCCCAGAATGGTTTGTTGAGCTCCCTGGATGGAGAGAGGGAATGCTGTAAACCAGTAAGGCCTTTGAAAAGTGGCATTCATTTTTATGGCTAGAATGAAAATATTCCTTAATCCCTTGGTAACGTATCTTAACAAACCTTAATCACCTGGTGCTTCTCGTTTCTGGACTTAAAAAAAAAATGCTTAAGTTTCAAAGTAGAACTCGCCTGTAGTAATAATTACTCGTACTGAAAATGACACAAAGACTTCAAAGCATTCCTGAAATTGTAAAACTTGCTTTATTAATTCAAGTTTTCATGTCCTGATTAGATAGATATCCGTCCGTTATCAGTTGGGTGTAACCCAAATAACGTTGAGAGAAGTTAGTTATAAAAGCATCAGCAAAGCCTTTAGTCTGGTTGCTGAGCCCCCGATTACATTTTAATTTAGTTTATAGATACAGCATGAAAGCTGGCCCTTCAGCCCACCGAGTCCGCGACGACCACTGATCACCCATACACTAATTCTATCCTACACACCTGGGACAAATTACAGAGGCCATTTAACATAGAAACCTGTACGTCTTTCGGATTTGGGAGGAAACTCACAGGGAGAACATGCAAACCATAGCAACACCACCCATAGTCAGGATTGAACCCGGGTTTCTGGCATTGTATAATTCCCCTGTCCCACTTAGGAAACCTGAACGGAAACCTCTGGAGACTTTGTGCCCCACCCAAGGTTTCCGTGTGGTTCCCGGAGGTTTTTGTCAGACTCCCTACCTGCTTCCACCATCTGCAACCTCCGGCAACCACCTGCAACCTCCGGGAACCGCACGGAAACCTTGGGTGGGGCACAAAGTCTCCAGAGGTTTCCGTTCAGGTTTGTTAAGTGGGACAGGGTTAGGCAGCAACTCTACTGCTGCGCTGCTGTGCCATCCAATTATAAATAGGCTGCAGCCCATTTTTGACCTACAGTTCTTTCAACATTGCAAATTAAATCCAAGATCTACAACCTCTCTATTTCACCTCTAAGCCTTTGTCACTTCCTCCAGCCATCTACCCCTCATATCCGAGCAACGAACCTCGTAAATCTTCTCTACCCTCTCCAGCTTAACAACTCGTAAAAGCGTGACCAAGGGTGACCAAAGGGAACACAATACTTCAAATATGGCCTCTCCGTTCGTGTACAACCGTAACATAATCTCCCGACGTCTATACTCTATACTCAATACTTTTAATCGATGAAGACCAATGTGCTGAAAGGCGTCTTGACTGCCCGATCTATCTGTGACACCATTTTCATAAAACTATGTACCTGCACTCCTAGAGAAGGGTCTCGACCCGAAACGTCGCCCTTTCCTTTTCTCCACTGATGCTGCCTGTCCCGCTGAGTTACTCCAGCTTGTTATGTCTATCCCCTGGATTCCTCTGCTCTACGAGGCTCCCCTGCCACTCACTGTGAAGGTCCTGACTTGGTTTGACTTCCCAAGCAGCAATGCCTCGCCCTCGTCTACATTAAAGACAGACACAAAATGCTGGAGTATCTCAGCGAGTCGAGCAGCATCAGGAGAAAAGGAATAGGTGACCATTCTGGTTGAGGCCATTCGGACAGAGTCCGGGCAGAGGGAAACCAGAGGTATGAAAAGGTACAAAGAACAAATGAAAGGTATGAATTGAAAATGAAACTCTATTAACCATTCCTCAGCCCACCTGCCCAACTGATCAAGATCCTACTGCAATTTTTGATAACCACCTTCTCCATCTATGATGTCAGCCACTTTTGTGTCATCTGCGACAAAGAGTTCTTTCTTTCGCATTTGGGTTTGCTTTTAATGTTGAAATTAATTCTCTGCAGGCATCTGCTGTAACTGCTGAAGCTTATAAACTGCTTATTGGAGAAGATATGTTGTGGCTGCCATCTCCTGTGTGCTCAGTTGAAATGCAACAAGGGATGATTGCCCGCAATGCAGCCTCTGAGTTACCGGTAGTCAATTGGCTTTTGCTCACAGAAGTAGATGGGTGTCGAAGAAAAAATCAGCAGATGCTGGAGAACGGAATTAACAGGAAGTGCTGGAAGCATTTAGTTTAGTCAGCATCTGTGTTGAAGTAGCTGGTGTACATGTTGCATGGTGATCTAAGCTTTCAGCTTGTATTTGTTCAGCTCTATCAAGCATTCTCTCAAACTTAGCACACGGTGCTGTTGTAACTCGGGCTGAGTTTTTATGCGGCACAGTGGCGCAGCCGTAGAGTTACTGAGTCACAGCGCCAGAGACCCGGCTTTGGTTCTGACGGCAGGTGCTGTCTGTATCGAGTTTGTACGTTCTTCCTGTGACCCCGTGGGTTTTCCCCGGATGCTCCATTTTCCTCCTGTCTCTGAGGCGGCATGGTGGGGTGGTATGGAGGCGCAGCGGTAGAGTTACTGTCTTACAACGCTTGCATGTGCCAGAGACGCGGGTTCCATCCCGACTACAAGTGCTATCTGTGCAGAGTTTGTATGTTCTCTCCCCGTGCTTGGAGTTTGTCTGAGATTGGTCCCCCCCACAAAAGCATGTTTGTAGGCTAATGTACTTGGTTTGTATTGCTTGGTCAGGTCTGGGGGGGGATTGCCCCCCGGGTCCCCCCCCCCCCCCCCCCCCCCCCCCCCCCCCGCCACGGGTACAATGTAATCCCGTGCTACCTGCTCCATGGTCGGATGGTCGGCGACCAAAACGTCTCCCTCACCTGGTTTGCCAGGTGAGGAGGGGGCTGTGGATTCCCAGCAGGACCAAAAACAAGACCTGTCAAAGGGTGGGTGAGCTCCTGGCGAGCCAACGGCCATCCACACTTCAGTAGAAGTTGCGATCGCTGTCGTACGTAGCATTGTAAGGAACGATGATAAAGCACACACACCAAAATCCTATACCTCCAGCGGCGGAACTGGAGGACAGATGTGTGGTGCGTCCGTCACCGTTCCCGTCGGAAACCAGCACCACTGCGTCGCTAATGTTTTCAACGATGATGAATGAATCGCTGGTCGGCGCCGACTCGGTGGGCTGAAGGGCCTGTTTCCACGCTGTATCTCTAAATTAAACTATGCTGAACATGGATAAGCGATATTTTGGATCGGGACCCTTCTTCACGACTGAGTCCTATTTTGGTAAACCAGCACCTGCAGTTCCATGTGTCTACATCCTCTCAAACACATTTCCATCCTCCCTGCACTAACCTTGTGTGATAACCTTCATCCCTGACACCGTTCTAGTAAATCTTTCTGCAGCGTCTCCAGAACTGCACAATCTCTTAATGTGTGATGATCAAAATTAGACGCAGGACTATTGAGGTTTAACGAGAGCTTAAAATCTCTGGAATGTAACGGATTACTTGAAATGGGTCTTGTTTGGTGAAGATATTTGTTAGGCTGTTGTACTCGAAAGCATTGGAATGAGGTTGTGAAGGTGGGTTTATGCAGTGAGCATTTGTGAAGATGCTTGAGAAGACCGTGCTTAGTAGAAGGTGAAGTAAGTTCAGTTGATTTCCTGGAAAATTGCTATTCCTCACTCTAAAGAGTTGCAATTAATAATCTATCTCGAGGATCAATTGTAAATTTAAAGTATTATGTTTAGTTTTGGGCGCCATGTTTTAGGAAAGATGTTTTCAAGCTGGAAAGGGTGCAGAAAAAATTTACGGGGATGTTGCCAGGACTCGAGGGCGTGAGCTATAGAGATTGAGCAAGCTACGAAATGTTTCCTTGGAGCGTTGGAGAATGAAGGATGATAGACAGTAGACAATAGTTGCAGGAGTAGGCCATTCGACCTTTCGAGCCAGCACCGCCATTCAATGTGATCATGGCTGATCATCCCCAATCAGTACCCCGTTCCTGCCTTCCTCCCATATCCCCTGACTCCGCTATCTTTATGATCTTAGAGGTGTACAAAATCATGAGAGGAATTGATTGGGTAAACGCCCAGTCTCTTGCCCAGAGTAGGGGAATTGAGAACCAGAGGACTAGGTTAATGTGAGGGGTGAAAGATTTAATAGGAACCCGAGGGATAAATCCTTTTATACAAAGGGTGGTGGGTGTATGGTACGAGCTGCCAGAGGAGATAGTTGACATAGTTACTATTGCAACGTTTAAGAAAACATTTAGACAGGTACATGGATAGGATAGGTTTAGAATAATATGGGCCAAACTCGAGCAGGTGGGACTAGTGTAGATGTTGGTCGGCGTGGGCAAGTTGTGCCGAAGGGCCTGTTTCCATGCTGCATAACTCTGACTCTAAATGTGAACCCCTGTATTTTGTTTAATGCAGGCAATATAGCTTGATTTACAGAATACTATCAATCATAACTGTGGCCTTTGTGATTTTATAAACCACTCTAAGGTTCCCCCACTCGGCCTCCTACATTCCAGTGAGTCTGTGCCTTGCCCCATCCAATCTCTAATATGGACACAATATGCTGGAGTAACTCAGCGGGACAGGCAGCATCTCTCTTGAGTGCTATCCTTTCAGTTTATACAATACATGAGTACAATCAAGACACACACAAGTCCAACAGGCAAAGAGAAAACTGCCAGAGCGCAATATATAGTTTTCAGCATTGTAGTATAGAGGTCCATTGCCCGAATTAAGGCGAGTTGGAAGATCTGGATGACACCCCCAGCTTATTGGGGAACTGCTCAATTCAATTCAACTTTAATGTCATCGCACAAATACAAGTATGAGTACAACAAAATGCAGTTTTGTGTCAGTCCGTAGTAGTTGTGCATAAAGAAATTTAAAAAAAAATAGAAAGAGAGAAGATACAGAATAATCAAAAAATACAGAATAATTAAACAATGGGGACGGAGGGACCGGAGAAATCTATCGGCGGGACTCCGAGTTCAGCAATGTGATTGTATTGTTGTAGAAGCTGTTCCTCATCCTACTAGTACGTGACCTGAGGCTCCTGTACCGCCTCCCTGATGGGAGGAGGGCAAACAGTCAATGGTTGGGGTGTGAGCGGTCTTTGATGATCTTCCCAGCCCGTCTCAGACACCGTTTTCGGTGGAGGGCATCCATAGCAGGGAGCGGGGCACCGATGATGTGCTGCACGGTTTTCACCACCCGTTGTAGTGCCTTCCTGTCCGCAGCAGTGCAGCTGCTGTACCATACCTCATAAGTCCCTGACAACAGAGGGGAAGAAACTGTTGTTAACTTCGGCAATACGCACTTTAAAGCTTCTGTGTTTGCTTTAGTTTAGCGATCAGTGTGGAAACGGGTCCTTCAGCCCAGAGTCCACACCAACCACTGATCACCCGTGCAGTAGTTCCATGTTATCCCAGTTTTGCATCCTACACACGAGGGGCAATTTACAAAAGCAAATTGACTGACAAACCTGGGCGTCTTTGGAGTGTGGGAGGAAACCCAGAGCACCCGGAGAAAACCCATGGGGTGACAGAGAATGTCCAAACCCACGTCTCTGGTGCTGTGTGCAGCAGGCATACCTCTGTGCCACTGTGCCTTCCCAATGGGAGCTGGTGGTAGGGGGAATGACCAGAGTGAAAAAGGTCTTTGACCATGTTGGCTGCCCGCCCTCCTGAGGAAGCGTGAAGTGTAGGTGGAGACTTCCCACCATCGGCGGAGGTGCGTTTGTAGCCAAAGAGACTGGTCCAATTTGTATGTTTAGTTTAGAGATATAGCGCAGACACTGGCCCTTCAGCTCACCGAGTCTGACTCAACCAGCGATCCCTGCACATTAACACTATCCAACACACAGGGATAATTTACACTTGTACCAAGTCAATTAACCAACATACCTGTACGTGGGGGGAAACTGAAGATCTCTGAGATAACACACCCGGTCACAGGGAGAACGTACAAACTCCGTACAGACAGCACCCACAGTCGGGATTGAACCCGGGTCTCTTGCGCTGTAAGGCAGCAACTCTACCGCTGCGCCACCGATGTCGCCCTTGTGCTTGGCAATTTGTGCTTGTCATTATTGATTAACTCATGCACAAGGTGTCCTCCATAAGGTTTGGGACAAAGACCCATCATTTATTTATTTACCTGTGTACTCCACAATTGGAGACTTGTAATAGGAAAAAATCACATGTGGTTAAAATGGACACTGTCAGATTTTATTAAAGGGTATTTTTGTACATTTTGGTTTCACCATGTAGAAATTACAGCTGTGTTTATACATAGTCCCCCCCATTTCAGGGCACCATAGTGTTTGGGACACATGGCTTCACAGGCGTTTGTAATTGCTCAGGTGTGTTTAAATGCCTCCTTAATGCCGGTATAAGAGAACTCTCAGCACCTAGTCTTTCCTCCAGTCTTTCCATTACCTTTGGCAACTTTTATTGATGTTTATTAACATGAGGACCAAAGTTGTGCCAATGAAAGTCAAAGAAGCCATTAAGAGCAAGAATAAAACTGTTGGAGACATCAGCCAAACCTTAGGCTTACCAAAATCAACTGTTTGGAATATCATCAAGAAGAAAGAGAACACTGGTGAGCTTACTAACCGCAAAGGGACTGGCAGGCCAAGGAAGATCTCCACAGCTGATGACAGAAGAATTCTCTCTAACAAAGAAAAATCCCCAAATACTTGTCCGACAGATCAGAAACACTCTTCAGGCATCAGGTGTGAATTTGTCAATGACCACTGTCCGCAGAAGACTCCAAGAACAGAAATACAGAGGCTACACTGCAAGATGCAAACCACTGGTTAGCTGCAAAAATGGGATGGCCTGGTTACAATTTGCCAAAAAGTACTTAAAGGAGCAACCACAGTTCTGGAAAAAGGCCTTGTGGACAGATGAGACGAAGATTAACTTTCAGAGTGATGGTAAGAGCAAAGTATGGAGGAGAGAAGGAACTGCCCAAGATCCAAAGCATACCACCTCATCTGTGAAACACAGTGGTGGGGGTGTTTTGGCCTGGGCATGTATGGCTGCTGAAGGTACTGGCTCACTTATCTTCATTGATGATACAACTGCTGATGGTAGTAGCATAATGAATTCTGAAGTGCCACTATATATGTGTCTGAATAGACACATCCTATCTGCTCAAGTTCAAACAAATACCTCAAAACATATTGGCCAGCGGTTCATTCTACAGCAAGACAATGATCCCAGATATACTGCTAAAGCAACAAAGGAGTTTTTCAAAGCTAAAAAAAGGTTAATTCTTGAGTGACCAAGTCAATCACCCAATCGGAACCCAATTGAGCCGCCTTTTATATGCTGAAGAAAAAACTGAAGGGGAGTAACCCCCAAAACAAGTATAAGCTAAAGATGGCTGCAATACAGGCCTGGCAGAGCATCACCAGAGAAGACACCCAGCAACTGGTGATGTCCATGAATCGCAGACTTCAAGCAGTCATTGCATGCAAAGGATATGCAACAAAATACTAAATATGAGTACTTTCATTTACATGACACTGCTGTGTCCCAAACATTATGGTGCCCTGAAATAGGGGGGGGACTATGTATCAACACTGCTGTAATTTCTACATGGTGAAACCAAAATGTATAAAAATGGCCTTCATTGAAATCTGACAATGTGCACTTTAACCACAGGGTGATTTTTTTTTTTTTTTTTCCCTAATACAAATTGTGGAGTACAGAGGTAAATATATAAATGATGGGTCTTTGTCCCAAGCATTATGGAGGGCATTGAAGATGTCAGGACTTACATTTAGTGGTGTCTGTCTTTTTCTTTGCAGTTAAGATCATGAAGAAATAAAGATGACATTTAATTTAGAGCCAACCACTAGCTCCAGAGTGACGGTGAATTCTAATTTAACCTATTGCTACAGTGCTCGGATAAGAAGTACTGTGTTGCAAGGCCTGCCCTTCGGAGGGGTTCCTACAGTTCTTGCACTAGATTTTATGTGCTTTTTGGTAAGTGTGCATGTTTTGGATTGATATGTTAAAAATGTTAAAATAAAATGTAAAAATTGTCAAATTTGTTTAAAAAAAAAAAAAAAAAAATCCATTCAAAAGATACTGCTACTGAACTTGCTCATATCGGTGGACGATACAGGGAATTTCCAATTTGAGGTAGCTGTAAGGGTATTACCACTGACAGCACAACTACTTCAGGCAGGGCCCAGTTACTAGTGTTGTCTGTTCTTGAGCATTCTCCTCCCACCCCTGCAATCAGTCTGAAGAAGGGTGCTGACCCGAAACTTCACCTATCCTGATTTCCAGGGATGCTGCCTGACCCGCTGAGTTAGCAATTTGTGTCTTTGTAGGTTAGAATGGAGCAGCTGGGCTTGTATACTCTAGAGTTTAGAAGGATGAGAGGTGATCTTATTGAAACATATAAGATTATTTAGGGTTTGGACACACTAGAGGCAGGAAACATGTTAGAAACATAGAAAATAGGTGCAGCAGTAGGCCATTCGGCCCTTCGAGCCTGCACCGCCATTCAATATGATCATGGCTGAGCATCCAACTCAGTATCCTGTACCTGCCTTCTCTCCATACCCCCTGATCCCTTCAGCCACAAGGGCCACATCTAACTCCCTGTTCCTGATGTTGGGGGAGTCCAGAACCGGGGGCCACAGTTTAGGAATAAGGGGTAGGCCATTTAGAACAGAGATGAGGAAATTACTTTTTCACCCAAAGTTGTGAGTGTGGATGAGGGCAGTGGAGGCCAATTCTCCGGATGCTTTCAAGAGAGTTAGATAGAACTCTTAAAGATAGCAGTCGAGGGATATGGAGAGAAAGCAGGAACGGGGTACTGATTGTGGATGATCAGCCCTCGACAACAGAGACACTTACGTAAGATGCTGTTCATCGATTACAGCTCAGCATTCAACACCATTATACCCTCTAAACTGATCACCAAACTCGGTAACCTGGGCATCGACCCCTCCCTCTGCAACTGGATAATGGACTTCCTAACCAACAGACCCCAGTCTGTTAGGCTAGACAACCACACCTCTTCAACCCTCACCCTGAACACCGGCGTTCCACAGGACTGTGTGCTGAGCCCCCTCCTCTACTCCCTCTTCACCTACGACTGCACACCTGTACATGGTACTAACACCATCATCAAGTATGCAGATGATACAACGGTGATTGGCCTCATCAGCAACAACGATGAGTCGGCCTATAGGGAGGAGGTCCAGTGCCTAGCAGCATGGTGCGCTGACAACAACCTGGCCCTTAACTCCAAGAAGACTAAGGAGCTCATTGTAGACTTCAAGAAGTCTAGGGGCGGCACGCACACCCCCATCCACATCAACGGGACGGAGGTGGAACGTGTTTCCAGCTTCAGGTTCCTGGGAGTCAACATCTCCGATGACCTCTCTTGGACCCACAATACCTCAACTCTGATCAAGAAGGCTCACCAGCGTCTCTTCTTCCTGAGGAGACTGAAGAAGGTCCATCTGTCTCCTCAGATCCTGGTGAACTTCTACCGCTGCACCATCAAGAGCATCCTTACCAACTGTATCACAGTATGGTATGGCAACTGCTCTGTCTCCGACTGGAAAGCATTGCAGAGGGTGGTGAAAACTGCCCAACGCATCACCGGTTCCTCACTCCCCTCCATTGAGTCTGTCCAAAGCAAGCGTTGTCTGCGGAGGGCGCTCAGCATCGCCAAGGACTGCTCTCACCCCAACCATGGACTGTTTGCCCTCCTACCATCCGGGAGGTGCTACAGGTCTCTCCGTTGCCGGACCAGCAGGTCGAGGAACAGCTTCTTCCCGGCGGCTGTCATTCTACTCAACATTGTACCTCGGTGACTGCCAATCACCCCCCCCCCCCCCCCCAGGACACTCCTCCCACAGGAAAAACACTATGTCTGTATACATGTAAATAGATTTATTTATTGAAAGCATATTCTATGTCACTCTTCCAGGGAGATGCTAACTGCATTTTGTTGTCTCTTGTACTCTGACAATGACAATAAAGTACATCTGAATCTGAATGACACATTGAATGGTTTCGTTGGCCGGATCTGAATCTGCACCTATGTCACATTGAATTTTTTTTTTTTTTTTTTTTTTTGGATGGAGATAGGTCCTGCACCTCATTACTGTCTTCTATTGTTAATTGTCGGTTATTATTACATTATCTCCAATACTTTTGTAAATTGCCCCTAAAGAGATAGATGAGTGAATGAAAAAAAAGGGGGGAAAGAGATAGTTAAAGAAGAATGGAAAAATTTATTAAAAATAGAAAACATCGTTCGAGATATGTTCGTACATTTCAGTGTGTAGCATTTCATCCAATCTTTAGTCCGAGCGCTAGTCTATTGTTAATTGGCCTCTGTAAATTGTCCCTAGTAATGAATGAATAACAAAGTGTGACAACACCGAACGAGTGTCAACCGGTGATCCATGGTCGGCGTAGACCGGTGGATGCAGGACCTGTTTCCATTCTGTACCTCTAAACTAAACACATGGGGAGGTTACAGCGGCCACTTAGCCACCTAACCTGCAAGTGTACCACTTTTCCCCTCTAGCTGTCACTAGCCACTCATCAAAAAGCTGGCCCCCTCTCCCCTCACCGGCGTCCACCTATTGCCTGCCTCAAACTCGCCTCTCTTTTCCAGCTTCCTTCCCCACTACTCCATCACTGAAGAAAGATCCCAGCCCAAAACGTTGCCTGTCCATTCCCTCCACCGATGCTGCCCGACCTGCTGGTTCCTCCAGCACTTTTGTGTTTCTGCTCAAGGTTCGAGCATCTGCAGTTCCTTGAGTCTCCTGCACCTATTTGAATTTGGTGTGTTCCCTCTCCATCCAAGTAGCAGACGACACAGACATGTGGCCTGAGACCCCTTGGCCCATGATCCCGCTGCAAGCCTCAGCGATCGCACCATAAAGGTGAGATTGCCCAGAGCAACATTCGTCAGTTTCAGGGTGGTGTTGGTAGAAATCTGCAAGGTAGATGAACGGCTGATTTTTGTCCCTTGCATTTTTACTGTCAATTGTGTTGTGCTAGAACTTCTCCATTTCGTTTTTCCCATTCTATCTCTCCCCCCCCCCCCCCCCCCCCCCCCCCCCCCCCCCCAAATCCCCTGGAGAAATTTTGCCTGCAATAATATTAAAAAGGGACCACCTGCAGTTTGGAGGCAGGAAGAAAAATAACCTCGACTCAAATATAATATTTATTACCTTTAATGCTGATTCTAATCTCCTGCTTCCTTGTGCAGCTGTTCAGGATGTTAGCGAAGATAAAATAGAATAAATCTCTCCTAGAACTGAAATAACCTTATGGTTTAAATTTATCCATTCATTGATTCCCAAAGCTTCATAACTCCCACATTTACAGTTTAAGTAGTATTTATGTTAGATTTTTTTTTATGTCTTTACATTGTTTATATATCTGTAAACCCTTGATGGTTCTCACATTTGCACAAGTGCGGTGTAGATTTTTGCCTTTTATAATCACATTTCCAGGGTAAATTGCTGGTTGTAGTTTGGACAAATGGTAAATAGATTAAGAGCCTGAAGAAGGGTCTTGACCCAAAACCAGGCCTGCTCATTCCATCCTGCCTGATTTGCTGAGTTCCTCCAGCACTCTGTGTTTAATCAAATTCCAGCAACTGCAGACTTTTTCTCCAAAATAAAACGATGAGCTGGGTACATGTACATCAGTGTACAGGTCACGTTTCAGTTCAGGATCCTTCAGACTGATGTCTGAAGAAGTGTCCTGACCCGATATGTCACTTATCTGTATTCTTCAGGGATGCTGCCTGACCTGCTGAGTAACACCAGCACTTTGTGTCCTTTTGTGTAAACTAGTATTGCAGTTCCTTGTTTAAACACAGAGCAGTACATTACAGTACATCATTAGGCCCACATTGTTTGAACCACACACAATGCCAAGTTAAGCTAATCTCCTCTGCGTGGAGATGACTCTGTTCCCTGGATATCAATGTGCCTATCCAAAACCCCTTAAACGTGGGGATCTGAAAAGTAGGGTTGCCAACTTTCTCAATCCCAAATAAGGGACAAGAGGTCAAAATAAGGGCCAAATTCCCGCCGGCAATTCGTTGGCTGACTTGGCCGTGGCTGGGTGAATGATGAGTTGGCCCCGGGTGCGGGACTTTAAGTGCGACGTCGGATGCAAAGTCCGGCACCGCATCCAACTCGTGAACCGATGATCGTCCATGAGAAGGAGGGGTGGTGGTGTCGGCGGTAAGCGAAGGTCTGAAGGTCGGACAGCTGGCCGGGCTGCCGACCGACGGGGCCACGGGCGAGGCGCGCTGCTGCTGCTGCTGCACTCCATGGGCTGCACTATGTCGGGACGGGTGAGGCGGGGCCAGACGCGGCGCTACGACCCGACAGTCCCCTCGACCCGAGTACTCGCAGTCAAATACGGGACAAGGGCGGTCGCGTATGGACCAAACCAATTTAGCCCAATATACGGGATGTCCCGGCTAATACGGGACAGTTGGCAACCCTACTGAAAAGTCAGGAAAAAAGGTAAACTGTTTTTTAAATAAGGTTGCGAATCTCTTGCAGAGCTTCAGCACCTCTGATCTGAATATTAAAGCAACAACAGAATTGGGGCAAGATTATTCTAATCAAAATAAAATATCTCCCTCTGTAGGCTTGAAGTGCTAAATGGTCTCCTGTTTTGTAGTGTTCCAAATCAGGTTGCCTACAAATAGAAAACTCCCAGCACTCGTCTTTGAGCCCACAATTTAGCCCAGCAGGTGCAGAAGCGGCTTACCAGAAGGCTGCTGGGATTAAAGGGTATTAGTTGTAAGGAGAGGTAATGAGAGACATAGACAATGAGGCAGTCAGAACCTTTCTATTTCCCAGGGTGGAAATGTCAAAGATTAGAGAACATACAGTAGCTTTCAGATGAAATGGGCAAAGTATAAAGGAGATGTGTGGGGCTTTTATTTTTGATACAGAGAACAGTGGGGCCTGGAACACACTGCCAGGGATGACGGTGGAGGCAGATATGATCTGGTGGCGTTTAGGAGACACTTAGGCAGGGATATGGAAACGTGCAGGCTGGATCACTTGCAGGCTGGAGGAATTAGTTCAACTTGGCATCATGCTTGACATGGACATTATGGGCTGATGGGCCTGTCCTGTGCTGCACTAATTCAAGTCTGTTTGAAGTAGACTGTGAATAGGTAGCATATTGCAACCCAAGAACAATTATAATAAATAATGCAAGGAGTTATATTGACCCATTGGAAAGTAAAGTTGAGATGCGGACTAAGTGTTTGACTTTTGCCAAATTCAACTCTATTACTGTCCTTGTTTTCCTCTGAATCATTGCTAATATATATATCCATGTCTTTTGTGGTAATCTATATTGACTATACCAGCACTTGCAATTAAAAATTGCTGATGCTGCTGGAAATACTCAGTAGTCGGGCAGCATCTGTGAGTGGACAAACAGTTAGTTTCAGGTCAAAGAGCCTTAAAATTGGGAAGGAGACAAAAGAAGGGACAGAAAATTAAGGGACAGAAGTTTAGGGGTAACATGAGGGGGAACTTCTTTACTCAGAGAGTGGTAGCGGTGTGGAATGAGCTTCCAGTGGAAGTAGTGGAGGCAGGTTCGTTTGTATCATTTAAAAATAAATTGGATAGGCATATGGATGAGAAGGGAATGGAGGTTTATGGTATGAGTGCAGGCAGGTGGGACTAAGGGAAAAAAGTTGTTCGGCACGGACTTGTATGGCCGAGATGGCATGTTTCCGTGCTGTAATTGTTATATGGTTATATTATATGGTTATAAGACAATGCAGGAGTAAGGCATGTGGAAGTGTGACCCATCTTGCCTGTGCCAGTTCGTTGAAGGGGCTTTCCTACGTCCCACCCCAGAAATATTTGGAAAAAAAAGACGGTGCTGGAGTACCTCAGCGGGCCGGGCAGCATCTCTGGAAAACAATTGATCATAAAGGGGTGGGGGGAGAAAGCTGGAAGAGAGGAGAACCAGGACAAAACCTGGTGATTGCAAGTGAAGGTTTCCTTTCTTGTTAGGCAGGTGGTTGGGCAAAGGTCAGAAATGAAAATGGAGATGGTTAAACAAGGCCGAAGAATTGCAAATTGTGAAGCTAGAGGAAGAAATGTAGTCAGAATGGTGGGGAGGAGAAATGGGTACGAGTCCAGGCAGAGGGTGGGGGTTTGCTAGCTATCTGGTATTGGAGAATTCTTTGTTCATACTGTTGGGATGCAGGCTACCCCAGTGGAATATGAGGTGTTATTTCTCCAGTTTGCCTTTGGCCTTGCTCTGGCAATGGAGGAGGCAGACAAAAGCAACTGGTTACGATCGTGTAGGGGGAATGCCTATGATTGGGTAGCACCAGGGTGACCAGAAGGGTAAGCTGGATTATTTGGTCGATTAGTAAATGGGAGCAGTTGGAGAGTGAGAACATGGACAAAGTAATGCAGGAGTTGTGAAATATAGTGCAGGTGGACACGCCCAGCAGGCCATGCTAGCACGCACTCTGTACCGGAGGGGTAGGAGAAAGAATGGCGAGGGGATGGGGGAGTGTGGAACGAACAGTATCACAGATGGACAACCAATACAGACAGAAGTCAAATTACTGGAAGTAGACACAAAATGCTGGAGTAACCCAGCAGGACAGGCAGCATCTCTGGAGAGAAGGAATGGGTGACGTTTCGGGTCGAGACCCTCCTTCAGACTGAGTTACTACAGCATTTTGTGTCTATCTTCGGTTTAGACCAGCATCTGCAGTTCCTTCCTACACAATTTACCTGAAGTAGAATGCAATATTAAGATCAGAAAGCTGCCTGGGCTGAAGGCATGCTATTCCTAAAGCTTGTGTTGGGCCTAGTAATAGTTCATGAAGCCACAGACCCATAGGTCAGAGTTGGTTGAAGAATTACAATGGTAGCCACTAGAAGGTTCAGGCTTCCCATTGTGGGTTTAGTTTAGAGATACAACACTGAAACGGGACCTTCAGCCCACCGAGTCCGCTCCGACCAGCGATCCTCTTACACTCACAATTTTCGTGGGATATTGTAAAAAAAATTACCAAGCCAATTAATCGAAAATTGTACGTCTTTTGGAGTGGAAGGACACTGGAGATCCCGGAAAAAACGGGAGAACGTACAAACACAGTATGGACAGCATCCGTAGTCAGGATCGAACCTGGGTCTCTGATGCTGTAAGGCAGCAACTCTACCGCTGCGTCACCCAACATAATTGAACATGGGTGCTCTGCAAAGCGTTCACACAATCTGCGTTTGGCTTCTCCCGGTGTAGAGGAGAGCACATTGAGAACAGCGAATGTAAAACACAGAGTAGAGGAAGTGAAGTGAATCGATGCTTCATCTTGAAGGGTTGCCTGGGTCCCTGGATGGTGTAACGGGAAGAGGTGAAAGGGCAAGTGTCACACCTGCGGTTACAAGTCAAAGAGCTGCAATAAGCGGCGTGGTTGGTGGGAACGGAAGCGTGGACCATGGAACAGTCCCTGCAAGAGGCTGAAGGGGAAAGAGGAGATATCTGATGGTGGACTCTATTTTAGGTGACGGAAATGATCCATTGAATGCAATGTCTGGTGGGGTGGAAGGTGAGGACTAGGGCAGCTCTATCCTTGGATAGACACCAAATGCTGGAGTAATGCCCCTGTCCCAACCTGAACGGAAACCTCTGGAGACTTTGCACCCCACCCAAGGTTTCCGTGCGGTTCCCGGAGGTCTTTGTCAGTCTCCCTACCTGCTTCCACTACCTACCTGCAACCACCTGCAACCTCCGGGAACCGCACGGAAACCTTGGGTGGGGCGCAAAGTCTCCTGAGGTTTCCGTTCAGGTTTCCTAAGTGGGACGGGGCATTACTCGACGGGTCGGGCAGCATCTCTGGAGAAAAATGATAGGCGGCCTTGCAGGTTAGATTCCTTCATCAGACTGAAAGTAAGGAGGGTACACAAAAAAAGCTGGAGAAACTCAGCGGGTGCAGCAGCATCTATGGAGCGAAGGAAATAGGCAACGTTTCGGGCCGAAACCCTTCTTCAAAAAGTAAGGAGGGGTTGGGCTGGATGTAGGAAAAGGCCAGAATGAATCGGGGCCAGAAACAAGTGACCCAGGGAGGGTGGAACTCGTAATGGCTGGAGAAGAGGTGATAATGAAGGGATACAGGGAAGCGAACGGAGGAACTATCCTGGCAAAAAATTCCACAGATTCACTAATCTGTGGAATTCTGAGGCTGTGCCCTCTGGTCCTAGCCTCTAACAAGAGTGGAAAGGTCGTCTCCACATCCACTCACTCCAGGCCTTTCAATATTCAGTAAGTTTCAATGAGTTCCCCCCCCCCCACCCATCACTCCAGTGATAACAGGCCCATTGCCGTCAAATGCTCTCATCCGTCAAACGTTCTGCCAGGATGTGAAGGTGCAATCAGTCTGGGAAGGGTCCCGATGAAGGGAAACGTTGCCTATCCATTCCCTCCACTGATGCTGCCTGGCCTATTGAGATCCTCTGGCACGTTACTTGTATGGTACATATCTCAGTAACACAATTTAAAACTAGCACAATCGTTGAATGTAGAATGGACAATGTGTTGAATGTTAGACATTAGCTAAGTTCTCATCTTGTTTTTATTTTTATTTTAGGTGCTGTTGTTTGTGTTCTCAATTTTGCGGAAGGTAGCCTGGGATTATGGGCGTCTCGCACTGGTGTCGGATTCTGAGAGGTAACAACATGCACTCGTGTTACGCTTTCCGTTACTATTGGCATGTGTTGAAGGATAACAGTACTTCCCAACCTTTTACATGTTGTTTTAAATGTTTTATAATGTTGAACATGGTTCTCTATTCCTTCAGTCGCCCAGAAAAAGACTGATCTGCAGATTGTGTGCATGTTTGTCTGAGAGAGGTGATGGATGTTTCTGATTTCACTTCAAGATAAACGGACTATTATTTTGTGTGGAAAATAAATTAAATAAAAGGATTAGGTGATGTTTCGGGTTCTTCAGACAGAAAGATAGAGGGTGGGGGGGGGTGGGGGGGTACTGGAGGCGAGAAAAGGCCAGAACAAATCGGGGCTGGCAACAGATGACCTCAGGAAGGGTGGAGCCCACAATGGCCCATTGTTGGCTGGGGAAGATGTGCAAACGAGAGGGATACAGGGATGTGAAGAGTAGAACTAGTTGGATGACGAGGGTGGGGAGGGAATGCAGGAGTTACTTGAAATTAGAGGAGTCAATATTCTTACCGGCAGGTGTGATTTTTTGCCGTCTTGTTGCGGCTATCCCACTTGCAGCAACAGGTTCTATGCATCCAACCCAAATCTATTATAATTTAAAAAAATAATTTAGTAGGTGACCCCTTCACTATTATAAACTAATTCAAACTGTTCCCTACTTTAGACAAACTGTTCTTCAAACCCTGTTCTTCATTGGTGAATCTAGGATGCCTTTAAGATGATTGTATCACTCCTGATGTCCCCCAAAAGTGACTGCTGATGGGATCTGGTCATTGCTCTACACGCAAAGTCTTTCTTTTTTTCCATTGTCATGTGAGATACAAGCCAAAAATCTGGAATAATTCCACTATGAAAGCTCACCTCTCATTCATTTGTCTGGCCTACCACCATCCTGGATGAGGTCAAGTAATATGATTTATTCTTCAATAGGTCTGTACTAACATTTAGAAGTTGTAAGGGGGGGGGAGCTAGACTTGAACATAGAGCAGTACAACACAGGATGGCTTCCCCCTGACCATCCAGGTACAGAAGTCTGAATGGCTGATTCCTGTGCTGTATGACTTCATATCTCAGTCAGGCTCAAAGGGCCGAATGGCCTACTCCTGCACCTGTTTTCTATGTTTCTATTCTGTGTAGGGCCTAGCAACGGCTAGTTTTCTGAAGAATGGACTGGAGTAGCTCCGCAGGTCAGGCAGCATCTCTAGAGGGCGTGGACAGACAACGTTTCGGGTCAGGACCCGTCTTCACTGTGAAGAAGGGTCCCGGCTCGAAACGTCGCCCATCAATTTCTTTGTCGCCTGCTGTCCAACCCGCTGAGTTCCTCCAGCATCTGCAGTTCCTTGTGGTGTTTTTTTTGATGAATGTGCCGGACACAGAATTTTCAAAACCTCATTGGATCACCAGGAGCGAAGTTCATCGGGGGTCGGTGGGATGTGCTCCAGTTGTTGATGTTCATAAAAAAACAATTGCCTGGAGCATCATGTTGATCTCTCACTCTGGATTGAGGCTGGTGCAGGGTTGTGTTCGTGGAAATTATCTTGTGCTGCTTGTTTGTGTGGAAGCAGACGTTATCTTTAGAGGCCTCTTACAATAATCTCCGATTTGCCGAACTGTTGATGCTGGTAGACCATTTTCATGGACTTCATTAGAGGGACACAAAGACGAGAAGCCCTCGCACGCCTTATTTTAAGTTCTTCTACTGGCTTTTCAGGTAAAGTTGGATTTTTTCATTCAGTCTGTGTTTTTAAGGCCTCTCTTTTACATTCTCTAGAAAGAGACGTGGGAAACTACGAGCGGAAGAGCGGGAATAGTATGTTTGAGGTTTATTTTTTCCATTTTAGTTCTCTCCCGTGGTCTGTGATAGTATTAACCACTTTTTCATTTATGTGCTCTCTGGGTTGAATTGGTACTAATGGTTCTTCAGTAAGGGTGCTACTGGTGTGTAATAAAACTCTGGCAAGTGCACTGTATGGATTCTATATTCTATAATATAGCTGCGTCTCCATCAGCGCTTGCTGTCCAGTGCCCATGTGAGAAGCTGCAGTAGGTTTACCCCCCTGATGTCCAAACCTAAATATGACTTGTATTGGAATACGTCACGTGCATTGCAATGGGACGTTAGCAAGCGCTGCTTGCTTCCTGCCCACAACTCCAGCAGTCGTCTACTGGATACTTCAATGTAACAAACCTCAAAAGTGCCTTGCAGTAAAGAGGGAATCGAGGGTGCCAAGCTTGTTTTCCGATTGATTGCATGATCCTGGCTCAGTACGGTACACCAACAAGCTTCTCACAAGGTGCACGCATTGCATGGCTGCCTCCTGGTATTAAAACATGTTTAAGTGATCTCGGTCGGTGATGTTCACTTGGGCTTCCTGCAGTTTAACAGCGAGAGTGTGGATGAGTTGCTGAACACAAGTGCATTCGTGTGATTTGCTACGTTCAGCCATCTCGGCAAAGAACTTCAAATCATTCTCTCCTGGGTACAATATTCCAGCAGTAAAATGAGGTGGTGTCATCCTCAATGTAAATTGCCTCAGTGCTAGGGACCCGGGTGTGATCGTATCTGCCTCAACCACCACCTCTGGCAGCTTGTTCCATAAACCCACCAACCTCTGTGGCAATATTGGTTGAAGGATGACCCATCGGCTGTACGAAAGCTGGCATCTTTAATCATTTGTCTGATAGAACGGACCTAAACTGAAAATGATGGGTTTGGGGGACTTAAAACTCATAATCCCATTGATTTAATAAGTAGCATTGCTACCACTGAGGCAAAATTTATCAATCAAGTATCAATTGGTCAGAGACAACAATTGAAATTGAATGGTCTGCTCGGAGATTGGAAATACGATGACATTTGGAGCTTTGGATATTGCAGCAAACTCTTCCAGTATCACCAGTCCTTGGACTGCAGGATGTTCCTTGTTTGGAAGCACCATCAGAACATCACCCTTTCTTTCCATTTTTCCTCTCTTGAATGATGACTATTTGCAAAGGTCCATGACTCTTGGGATCGTAACCACTGTCTAACCTCTGTCTCTTCCCTTGCAAGTTGCACATGTTGGCAGCAGATGAGCTACTGCAGTTGGTGATTGGTAAAGTGATTCCGTGTTGATGTGACATTATCTCGAGTGTCAGCAGGTCTCGTTTCTTTAGCAACAGCACCCCAGCAACAGGGAGGCCAGTACTGATGTGTTCACTGCACTTCACTTTCACATTGTATTTGAGGTGACAAAGCAATTAATTCTTCAGCACTTCACGGCAAAAACATTTTGCTACCAAAACACGATATAATTAGTTGCACCATTATTATTTGTGTCAAAAATCACTCAGCAAAGGATGCGCAAGTCACTGCTTGCAAGCAGACAGCAGTTGAATTGCACTCTTTGACGTTTGGCAATGCCGCTGAAGCAAAAGATAGTGCTGGAAGACCTCAGCGGGTCAGGCCGTATCTGTGGAGGGAATGGACCGACAATATTTTGGGTTGAGGCCCTTCACACTGATGAAGTAGGGGGCAGAAAGTTGGAAAGCAAAGTCTGGGAAATGAGAGGGTTTGCTTGGTGGAGTAAGTGACAAAGGCTAAATGTGAAAAAGAAAAAAAGACTGTTGGATGAGGAGTGAAATGTCGAACCAGTGGAAGGGATATGGGTGGGAGGAGAAAGTGTGTGGGGGGGGTAAAACAGAAGATGGGGACTCGGAAATGGGAGATGAGCAGAAACGAGCAGGGTGATTAAGGTGGTGGGAGATCGTGTTTACAAATTACTCAAACTGGGTTGGGAGAGGGGCAAGGAGAAGAGGTGAGGGGTTGGTGAGTTATTACTTAAAATTGGAGAGATGAATGTCCACAACTATTGGGTTGAAAGCTATCCAAACGGGAGATGAAGGGCTGTACCTTCAGCTTGTGTGCGGCCTCACTCTGGGAATGGAGGAGGCCCAGGACAGAGACGTCAGTGTGGGAATGGGAGGGGAATTAAAGTGGTTTGTAGCTGGGAGATCTAGTATCCCTGATGGACAGAGCACGTGTTTGGTGAAACAGTTGCTTAGTCTCTTGGAGACCTGGATAGAGTGGATGTGGAAAGGATGTTTCCACTAGTGGGAGAGTCTGGGACTAGATGTCATAGCCTCGGAATTAAAGGGCGCTCACTTGGGAAGTAATTCCGAGGGTGGTGCATCTGTGGAATCCTTTGCCACAGAGGGCTGTGGAGGCAAAATCAGTGGACATTTTTAAGGCATAGATAGGTAGAATCTTGATTAGTGCAGGGGAGAAGGCAGGGGAATGGGGTTAGGAGGGAGCATTAGATCAGCCATGATTGAATGGCAGAGCAAACTTGATGGGCCAAATAGCCTAATTCCAGTCCTATCACATGACCTTATGAGGCTACATCAGGATCACCGAATGCACACGAACCATTGAAGCAAATCCTAGTTCAGGCATAAAAGCCACTTGGAGCCCTGCTGCACTGTGTTAATGCCACTGATGCTAGTTTACTGAGTATTAGTGGAGTGATTGTGTGCTGATGACTGCCTCTACTCTTGTTTTGTCCCTCAGTGTGGCTTCGGCTTTGCATTCGGAGAACCATGACCGATATGAGCGCCTGACCTCCGTGTCAAGCTCAGTTGACTATGATCAGAGGGATAATGTGAGTAACGTTGCCTTTGCTTTCTGGATCAGATTTACATTTACAGAAGAAATGCATTTTGTCTTTTATTGTAAAGGTGAATTTTATTCCAGCCAAGTGAGAAAGATATTTGCTAAGTACACTAGAGAGAAGAACAACATTGGTATACATCCAAGGATCCTTGAAGATGTTAGCACAGTGAAGATGGTAAGGAGGCTGAGGGCAACGTAACCAGTTATACATGGTATAGATAACCAGATGGGGTTTGTCAGCCTGGGAAGGCATTCCATCTAGGAGAGAGGGGAAACTGATCTAAAGCCTCCACTGCCTTGTGGCCATATCCAATCATGGAAAAGGCTCCAGGAGTAAACCTCAAGAAAAATCTGGAGTCGGAGCTCCTAAGGCGGCTCGTCGATGTCTACAACCTCGCTCTGGCAGCTCCTGCGATGGCGCTGGTGCCAAACTGTTATGGCCCTGCTGTTACTTTTGATCGATCAGCGATGTGGAGAGGTGGGGGGAGACGTGCTGCATGGCCAACTGCTTGTCCTCCATATGACATCGCCCAGGCTTGCATCCGACCAGGATGCATCACCCATGGTCAGCCATGACCGAGGGGGGCCCACAAAATAGCCAACACACATTTCCAACGGTACAAAGTCTAAAACTAGAGAGCGTAGGTTTATCAGTATAGGCAATGGAGTGGAATTGGTATAGATAAGCTTAATGGTTGACTGTGGCCAAAAGACCTAACTGTGCTGTCCAGTGTGGTACGAATCTCTGATGTACAAATATGCCAGGTAGTACAAAGAGAAACATACCAAAGTGCAGAATATCGTGTTCTGGCATGGCAATTACAGAGGAAAAAGCCCAATGCCCGCAATGGGGTAAGTTGAAAGATCGGGACCACACCGTTAGCTTATGAGAGGACTCTTGAGTAGTCCGATAATGGCAGGGATGAAGCCGTTTTAAATCTGATTGAATGTGCTTTTACGCCTTTATCTTCTGCCTGATGAGAGAGAACACTTGAAAGGTTAAGGCACAGAAGCTGAATGGCCTATTTTTATGCTGCTTGAGTCTGGCACTACCACATTGAGCTTGCACCATGGCACAGCAGTAGACTTGCAGCCTCGCTGCGCCAGAGACCAGGGTTCCATCCTGACTCCGGGCGCTTGTCTACACGGAGCTTGTGCGTTCTCCCCATGACCTGCGTGGGTTTTCTCCAGGATCTCCGGTTTCCTCCCACACTACAAATACTTACCAGGTTTGTAAGTTAATTAGCTTGGTTTAATTGTAAATTGTCCATAGTGTTAATGTGCGGGGATTGCTGTTCGGCGCGGACTCGGTGTATCTCGGTGTTTCTCCGCTGTATCTAGAAGATAAACCCCTCGTTCCAGAAGATGACCTTGACCTTGACGTGAGTCTACGGTCCAAGTACTGCCGACTGTTCTTTTTGCAACACGTTAATTTGAAAAAATTCATCAGTGTTCTTTTCAAAACATAATAGAGGTGTTTTGCTGGGTCATTGCGTTCCATTATTTAACCCAAGGGCAAGATGCCGACTTGATGAAGTAAAGCCCATATTCTTTTTATAGATTTACAAAGGCTGCCAAAGTACCATCTGCAATCACGTTTTGTTTTACAAGAGTACAAAGATTAATCTGGTATTATGTAGGTACATTGTTGATCAGTACTTCAAGGACAGAACATGAAAGGAGGCAGAATATTTGTCAATGTTACTGTTAATTTGCATTGTTCAGTACTATATACTGGAAGTGACTGAAGCTTGTGTATCTTAAACCATAAGGGTAATTAAAGAGGAAGCTACATTTTTTGATAGTCATACAGCGTGGAAATGGACCCTTTGGTCCCACTTGTCCACGCAGACTCACATGCCCCATCTACACTAGTCCCACCTGCCTGCGTTTGGCCCATGTCCCTCTAAACCTATCCTATCCATGTACTTGTTGAATGCTGCTTGAACCTGGGTGTCATGGTACACCAGTCATTGAAGGTAGGCATGCAGGTGCAGCAGGCAGTGAAGAAAGCGAATGGTATGTTAGCTTTCATAGCAAAAGGGATTTGAGTATAGGAGCAGGGAGGTTCTACTGCAGTTGTACAGGGTCTTGGCGAGACCACACCTGGAGTATTGCGTACAATTTTGGTCTCCAAATCTGAGGAAGGACATTATTGCCATAGAGGGAGCGCAAAGAAGGTTCACCAAACTGATTCCTGGGATGTCAGGACTGTCTTATGAAGAAAGACTGGATAGACTTGGTTTATACTCTCTAGAATTTAGGAGATTGAGAGGGGATCTTATAGAAACTTACAAAATTCTTAAGGGGTTGGACAGGCTAGATGCAGGAAGATTGTTCCGATGGTGTTGGAGAAGTCCAGGACAAGGGGTCACAGCTTAAGGATAAGGGGGAAATCCTTTAAAACCGAGATGAGAATAACTTTTTTCACACAGAGAGTGGTGAATCTCTGGAACTCTCTGCCGCAGAGGGTAGTCGAGGCCAGTTCATTGGCTATATTTAAGAGGGAGTTAGATGTGGCCCTTGTGGCTAAGGGGATCAGAGGGTATGGAGAGAAGGCAGGTACGGGATACTGAGTTGGATGATCAGCCATGATCATATTGGATGGCGGTACAGGCTCGAAGGGCCAAATGGCCTACTCCTGCACCTAATTTCTATGTTTCTATGAACATTGCGATATGTTGAACGTTGAAAGATCAAAGAATTGAGGGAATTGACATGAAAGAGAAGACCTAGGATAGATCAGCAATGAATTACACAGAGCGGCTTTGATCTGATGTAGAGACAAGGAACTGCAGATGCTGGTTAATACGCAACTGGACACAAACTGCCAGAGTAACTCAGCAGGTCAGGCAGCATCCCTGGAGAACATAGATAGGTGATGTTTCAGGTCGGAAACCCCCATCAAATTTAAATAATTTTGCCAATGCATATTAAAATGATGGAAAACTTGTTTTAATCTGAGACAGCCTGGAGTTAAGGTTTGAAGAAGGGTCCTGACCCAAAAATGTTCTTTAAGGATGTTGCTGGACCTGCTCATTAACTCCAGCATTTTGTCTTTCATAGAATGATAGTGTGAAATCAGGCCCTTCGGCCCAACTAGCCCATACTGGCCAATAATATCCCAGCCACACCTGCCCGCGCTTGGTCCATTGCCTTCCAAACCTGTCTTATCCATGTACCTGCCCAACTGTTTCTTAAACGTTAGGATAGTCCCTGCCGCAACCACCTCCTCCGGCAGCTTGTTCCATGCACCCACCATCCTTTGTGTGAAAATGGTACCACTCAGATCCTATTAAATCTTTTCCCCTTGACCTTAAACTTATGTCCCCTGGTCCTCGATTCACCTACTGTGAGCAAGAGACTATGCATCCACCCGATCTATTCCTCAAATGATTTTACACATGATTTCCTTGTAAACTGACATCTACAATTCCTTCTTTCTACAGCCTGAAGTTGTCAGTGCAGCTGTCTGTCAAGATGATGGAAACTTAGCTTTAAGTGCTTTCAAAAGAGAGCTGGATAAACGTTAGTGAAATAATTTGCAGGGCTGGGAGGAAAGAGTTGGGGAGTGTGTTTGACAGGAGTGTGCTCCTTAGAATAGGGACTGGCCAGTGGCTTCCTGCAGGAAGAGGCCCTTCAGCCCACAATGTCTGTGACCAACATGGTGCCATGTTAAAGTAAACTCAACTACCTGCACGTGATCGTAATCGAGTTAGCCTCTTCGGATCATATTTGGCCCATATCCCTTTAAACCACACAGAACAATATAGTACTGTATAGGAACTGGCTGTACTCAATGTCCATGCTGAACATGATGGCAAGTTAAACTAAACTCCTCTGCCTGAACATGATCCATTCCCTGCATATCCATGTGCCTATCTCCAAAGCATCTTAACTGCCACGATCGTATCTGCCCCTGGCAGAGTGTTCCAGGCCCCCTGTGTACAAATATCTGCCCCATACAACTCCTTTAAACTTTGCCCCTCCCAACAGATCATCAGAAAAATCAATCTGGTTCACCCACGTCCTTCAAGGAGTATAGAACAGTGCAGCACAGAACAGACCCATCGGCCCACAATATCCAGGACAAACACGATGCTAGTTAAACGAACCTCCTCTGCCTACATGTGATCCATATCCCTCCTTTCCCTGCATGTCCATGTGTAGCTGCAAACCTCGTAAACAACGCTATCTTATCAGCCTCGCCTGATTACCACACCTGACAACGCATTCCAGGCAAGCACCACTTTCCATTCTGTGAAAATAACTTGTTCCAGTACACTTTGCCCTCTCACTGAAAAGCTATGCCCTCTAGTCCTTGACGTTTGTACCCTGGGGGAAAGCTTCTGACTGGCTACCCCATCTATGCCTCTCATCTACCCTATCTATGCCTCTCATAATACTATATACTTCGATCAGGCCTCCCTGCAACCTCCAACACGCCAGCGGAAAAACTATCTCAAACGGTTTGTTCTAAATATGCTGCATACTATTTACAAAGCTGCCAGTCTGATGGTGGTCGTTTAGCATGACTGCTTCCGTTACATGCTGTTTGCAAGGTCTGTTTAACATGTGGGCTCGCCAAGTGAATTAAAGCTCAGTGTAGAACCACAATGTCATGACAGACTCTGTGCAAACCCAGACATCAAATGGTTGTTACCGTATCAATAGCTGGTGAGTGGTGCCAGTCATGCTGTTGGACTTGTGGTATCGTAACATCTAACAATTTTGATCTGAACAGTTAGACTGTGTCTTCTGTTGCAGTGGACTACGTAGTTGTGCATCCTATTGTCTTCTGTTACCGAGTTTAAGTGCGTGATTTAATTAACTTCCACAGATTTTGTATGTGTGGGGGGGAATAAAACTGCTGGAGGAACTCTGCAGGCCAGGCAACATCTGTGGGTCAGCCATCACTCATTGCAATATTAACACCTATAGAACAGTACAGGACAGGCCCTTCGGCCCAAAGTTCTTTCATTTTGTGAACATGGCTGCCTTTGTTCTCCTAATATTGGTGGTGACTGAGAAGCATGTGATCCATTAGCAGAGAGAGAGGAACTAAACTGAGCACTTGTGCCCCTGTTTCAATTATGATTATGGTCATATGATACAACTAATTCTTTAATTGCTTGATGAGAATAATTGAATATTAGTATTATACATTGAATTATCCTAGTCACACATTATACCAGCAGAATTGTGGGGTTATGTGTCCTCACTTTTTTTTTGTTGTAAATATTACTTAACAGGTGTAGTGGTTTTCCATGTTGACTAACAAAATTGACACTGGAAGCGCAAAGAAGTGCAGGTGCTGGTTTACAATAAAAGACATGAAGTGCTGGAGCAACTTGTGGGTCAGGCAGCCTCTCGAGATAATGGATAGGTGGCATTTTGGATCGGGACCCTTCTTCAGACTGATTGTAGTAAGGGGGGGGGGAGAAAGCTGGCAGAGGTGGGGGTTGGACAAAGCCCGGCAAGTGATAGATGGATACAAGTGGCCTACCGGGAGGAGGTGGCTGATCTGGCAGTCTGGTGTCAGGACAACAGCCTCCTCTTGAATGTCAAAAAAACTAAGAAGCTGATTGTGGACTTTAGGAAGGCACAACATCCGAGGACGTACACGCCACTGGAGATAAATGGGGATACTGTGGATAGGGTAAGCTGCTTTAAATACCTGAGAGTCCACATCACAGAGGATCTAACATGGACATAACACACCGCCGCACTGGTGAGTAAGGCAAGGCAGCGCCTTTGCCACCTCAGGCAGCTGAGGAAATTCAGAGTCTCTCTGAGGATCCTCCAGTGCTTCTACTCAGCGGCTGTAGAAAGCATCTTGTCTGGAAACATCACAATCTGGTTTGGGAGCTGCTCTGCCCAGGACAAGAAAGCTCTGCAGAGAGTAGTGTGTTCGGCCGAACGCACTATGGGAACTACACTCGCCCCCCTGCAGGAACTATACACCAGGAGGTGCAGATCCAGAGCCAGCAACATTATGGGGGACCCCTACAACCCCAGCAACGGACTGTTCCAGCTGCTGGGAAAACAGAGAGGATGAGAAGGAGTATCTGCCCACAGTATCTTATCTCACCAGGGACTAATTTACTGTACCAATTTACTGTTGTGTGTCTTTTTAAAATTGCAGTTTTTTTTCTCACAAATATGTAATTACTGATTCTGTTCTATTCTGTTTTGTAGGGTTTTTTTTTTTGCACAATCTGCAAGATTGCCACTTTTCATTTCACTGCACATCTCGTATGCGTATGTGACAAATAAACTTGACTTGACTTGAAGTGAGGAGGGTGGGGAGGATGTTAATTGGCAGATGGGTGGACAAAGGGCAGAGATGAAAAGGCAAATGATGTGAGATACGGAGATGAGGATAGAGGAGGTACTAGTTGTGAAGCTAGAGGACAGAATGTTGGTGGAAGGGGAGGAATGGGTGTGAATCCAGGCAGGGCCTAGGGAAGGGAGCAGAGAAAAATAGACAGGACACTGACAGCCGAGGTCACATTTAAAATTTAAACAGCAATTAGCGATGTGGCAGATATATTGCAGAGTTGGTGATAATTCCATTAGATATAAACTGTTCATCTCAATGCATTTGTTGATTTACACCTCTTTCCGTCTCTTCATGAGATTAAATGTTCACACTCGTGAATGTCAGGCATGTATGATTTGTTTTGTGGCTGCCTCTTGCAAGCATGCCTTCCCCTATGTGCAGTTGGAGCATTTCACCGGCAGGTAACTTTGCAGCTACTCGCAGGCAGCTGCGAAATTGCCCTCCTTCGTCACGGTAATCTACATTTAAACCTTGCTGGCGATTCCAGTGGAAGGTAATGCACGAAAGGTCAAGGATGAAAAGATTGTGTTACACCGAAGCTTAACACAGTATGACGCTGGCACTATCGTACCAGTCATTATGGTTCGCGTGACACCTTGTTGTCATCTGTGTCTTAAAGCAGTGTCAAAGTTTGCTTTAGTTTAGAGAGAGACATCGCGGTAACAGGCCCTGCAGCCCACCGAGTCCGCGCCGACCAGCGATCCCCGCAAATTAACACTATCCTAAACGCACTCGGGACAATTTACAATGATACCAAGCCAATTAATCTACAAACCTGTATGCTCCACCTTTGGAGTGTGGGAGGAAATTGGTGAAAATCCATGCAGGTCACAGGGAGAATGCACAAACCCCATACAGACAAGCGCCCGTAGTCAGGATGGAACCCGGGTCTCTGGCGCTGCAAGGCAGCAACTCAACTGCTGCGCCACCGTGCCACCCAAAATGTAGGTGAACATCCTTGACTAGGCCATTGATGAAGCCCTAGCAAAGCCATTAGATTCTAAGCCATCGCCTATCCATGTTGAGATGCTGCCTGACCCACTGAGTTACACCAGCACTGGGCTTTTTTTTTCTAAACCAGCACCAACAGTTCCTTGTCTTTTAAAAGCCATTAGATAGTTACATACCGTAACTGTGCACAATTGGACACAATCCATCAGCTCCATGGAGGGTTATGCATTGAATGATCCTGACTAAACTAAGTTATTCTCGCTGAGTGCTTTGAATCGACCTTTCACTAATTTTTATGTCTGCCCTCGCCAGCGGCTCAAAGTCAGTAGTAAAACATGCTTCTGCTGCGCTCAGCTTGTTTTGTCTGCAGCCCTATTACAACGGCACTTCTTCAGAATTGAAGTATCATCTGAGAATTAATGAGCATTTTGAGATGTGAAAAAATGCATTCAATATTTTTAATACATGAATACGATTTCAGGTTTCATGGATAAACGTAAGTGTGTTCAATGCCGCACATATGTCGCTTTCCATCTCATTTGTAGTTTGGAGGTACAGCATGGAAACCTGACCTTTGGCCCTCCGAGTCCATGCCGGCCATCGATCACCTGTTCGCACTAGTTCTTATACGCTCATAAGCCATAGGAGCAAATTAGGCCATTCGGCCCATCAAGTCTACTCCACTGTAGACTCAAAATGCTGGAGTAACCCGGCGGGACAGGCAGCATCTCTGGAGAGAAGGAATGGGTGGCGTTTTGGGTCAAGACCCTTCTCTTTCTTACACATGTCTACTCCACCATTCAATCGTGGCTGATCTATCTTTCCCACTCAACCCCTTTCACCCGCCATCTCCCCGTCACCTTTGACACCCTTACCAAATCAAGAACCTGTCAATCTCTGCTTTAAAAATATTCGGTGACTTGGTTTTGCCAAAAATAAATTACAAAGCTTTAAGAAGACAGCTATGGATAAGTAGAGTGCCTAAAAATAAAGTCCTTGTCACTTGTCATAATAAAGAATGTTAAAACTGAGCATGTGTCCCTGGCACTGCCGTCTACTTTAGTCAGATTCTGATCTCTGTTGTCAAAGGACAAATGGCAATCGTAAAACAATATAACAAGGTTGATCGGGTAAAATGACATTTGCTTATTGTAACGGGGTGGAATTGGGCTGTGTTTACTCTTCTATGTCTTTGGAGGTGCGTTATTTATAATTGTTATAAGATCATTCCGAAGAAGAAAAAATGCCAAAGTGCCTGCAACAGTGAACAACACAAATGGTCTGAAGAAGGCTCGACCCAAAACGCCACCCATTCTATCCCTCCAGAAATGCTGCCTGTCCCACTGAGTTACTCCAGCATTTTGTCTATCTTCACATCAAAGGAAAATCCTGTATATAAGGAATAGATGAATCTTTGTGTAATCTCCTAGATTGCTGCCAATGATCACTGTATTTGGTAGCTCTTAAATAGTCTTCATTGTCTTACCCAAAGTTTGTGTTGGGTTTAAAGGTTTTCTTTAACAGTTTCCACAGCTGTCTGTTTGTTTCAGAAATCTCTTCTATCTATTCCTCTCACAAAAAAAAATGGTGTTCTGCGATGGGCTATGAGTGATTCCTGCGTTGAGCCATTAAAACATCCCAATATTTCTTTACAGGGCTTCTGTTCGTGGTTGACTGCTATCTTCAGAATAAAGTGAGTATTCTCATCTTATAACAAAATCCATCATTTATACTGAATAATATAACTTAAAGATTTAAATTGTTAAAGCTAAGCACTGCAGTTATAGAAGTGTCTAATGATCTGGATTCCTGCTGTCTTTAACGTAAGAATTTTACTACATTATTCATGTGCGAAGTGGAATTGGGGAAAATATTCCTAATGAATGAATGAATAAGTTTATTGGCCAAGTATTCACATACAAGGTATTTACCTTGGTGCTCTGCCCACAACATGACATACAGTGAGTGCCATGTAATGCGAGCAAAGGCTTGCTCCTTGAGCTTATACCTGCACTGTTTTGTGTACAGTGTCATAAAGCACTGAAACAGGCTCATGCCTCATCTTAGCTGATCCCATTTACCTGTGCTTGACCCATATCCCTCCAAATCTTTCCTATCCATGAACCTGTCCAAATATCTTAAATGTTGTTGGTATTGTACCTGCCTTAACTATCTCCACTGACATCGTTCCATATATCCACCACACCTCTGAGTGAAAATGTTACCACCCTTGTGCCTAAGAAATCTTTCCTCTTTCGCCTTGAAGCTATGCAGTTTAATTCTTGATTCTCTTACGCTGGGGAAAGAAACTCTGTATTCTTCCTATCTTTTCTCCTCTTGATCTCATGCACCTCTGTAAGATTACCCCTCAATCTCTTACACTGCAAAGAATAAAATCCTAGACTCCACAACCTTCCAGCTTCATGGCACCTTTCAAAGAGCACGGTGACCAAAGCAGAATACAACACTCAAGTGTGGCCTCACGAATGTCTTATACATTTCAATCTTCTCACTTAACAATGACTTGGTAAATAATATGTTGGCTGTGGTTGTGATATATTCACAATCGGGCAAGGGTGACTGACTTGGTAAACCCATTGTGCGGCACTGGTAGTGTTTAGTTTAGAGGTACAGCGTGGAAACGGGCCCTTCGACCCAAAGAGTCCGCATCGACAAGTGATCCTTACACATTAACACTATCCTACACACATTAGGGACAATTTACACTTATACCAGTGGAAAGTTGAGTCGCACTCACATGAAATCCATTTAACAGGCTGCCAGTCGGTGAGCAAGTGTGGAAATCCGATGCGCTAAGAATCTATCCTTTGACTAAGACGTTTTCCTTTTACATTGCAGTATAATTTGTCAGTTTGCCACTCACTTTGTTCCCCATGTTTTGTTCCATAATTGATGCATAATGTGCCCATGGAGTCGTGCAGCAGAGAAACAGGCCCTTCAGCACCACTCGTCTATGCCCCAACTAAGCTGTCCCATATGCCCGTGTTGGGACCATATTCCTCAATCTATCCAATCTTTAGCAAGGTGGATAGCAACCAAATCCTGAAATTGTCTTAATGTAAATATTTTAATATGAGATATTTTGTCACTTCATGGAAAGAGGTTATTCGGCCCCTCGGGTCTGTGTTTGCTCTCAGAAATTCCATCAGTTTCATTTCCCCGCCAACCTATTCTCTCTCTTGCCGAACAGTCGTCTGCTGTCTAGTTTGAGGTCACCAGCACATCTCTGGAATGTGTGAGGAAACTGGAACATCTGGTTGAAACCTACTCAATCACAGAGATCATACAAAGTCCACATTGGATATCTGGATCACACTCAATTCTACAGTAAAGATAGATTGAGAATTCTGCAGTAACTCAGCAGGTCAAGCAGCATCTCTGGAGAAAATGGATAGGTGACGTTTCGGGTCAGGGCCCTTCTTCAGACCCGCAGTGTCACTTACACGTTTTCTCCAGAGATGCTGCCTGGCCCGCTGAGTTGCTCCAGCATTTTGTGTCTATCTAGGGTATAAACCAGCATCTGCAGTTCCTCCTTACTACACCAAGTCTACAGTAAAGGGCCTGTCCCACCAGCATGCGCTAGCATGCGTCTAGCGCGACCAAACGTTTGGTTGCACTAGACGCATGCAATTGCATGCTGATGGGACAGGCCCTTAACTGTGCAGCAGCAGCAGCAGCAGCACTGCTGCAGTACTACCCTTCACCTATCTTCACTGGCGTATTTTAAGTTTTGAGATGAGTTATAAATCATTCCACAGTCTTCACAATACATTCTTCATTATAAATCACCCACTGAGTTTCTGCAGCACTTTGTGTTTTGCTCACAACTCCAGCTGCTGCTGTTCCTTGTGTCTACATTCTACATTCTATTGATTCTCTGCTCTTATTCCTTTCAATCTTTCTGGGAAGGCAACAACGCTAATTGGGCGAAGAATGGGTCGGTCTTTCACGAGCTGCTTTTTGCTGCAATCGGTAAACGGAGGTGTCCATGCCAAATGAATTCTTTCAGCGCCCTGTGTTAAGTGTTAAAAGGCTTTCATTTTGTTGGTATTTGAGATGGGAATAGAAGTTGTGGAAGGTGTGTTTTATGTGGGATGGGGACGGTTCACCCGGTTACCTGTGTCCGTCTCCACTTCCCTCAGAGATGAAGAGATCAGAGAGAAATGTGGCGAAGATGCCGTCCACTACTTGTCCTTCCAGCGTCACATTATCGGGCTACTGGTGGTCATTGGCGTATTCTCTGTGGGAATAGTCCTGCCTGTCAACTTCTCTGGAGATCTGCTCGGTAAGTTTTGCGCTTCATTGATACAGAGTGTTATATAACGGTATACAGTTGTTCAGCACGGAAATGGTCCCTTCGGCCTGCCGTTCGTATGCCGACCACCAGGCCTATCTATTCCAATCCCACTTGCCTCTTGTCTTATTTTGTCATTGAGGCATTTCAATGGGCTCAAGTGAAACTACCCTCAATATTCATCATTCGCAACTTAATCATTTAACAGTTCACCTGTCTCTTCATCTCTGCATTATCTGAAGCCCTTGTTGCCTCTATCTCTTGGCAGATGGGTGGAGTAAGGGATAATCTCCCCCCCCCCCCCCCCCTCGCCTGTATCCACCTATCACTTGAGGAGATTTTGCAGTGGAGTGGACATTCCACCTATCACTTGCCAGGCTTTCCTCCCATCTCCCTTTACCAACTTTCTCTTCCTCACACGTCCATCAGTCTGGAAAAGGGTCCCAACCCGAAATGTCAATGTCCTTCCCCCCCCCCCCCCCCCCCCCCCCCCCCCCCCCCCCCCCCCCCCCTCCCAGATGCTGCCTGACCGGCTCTGTTCATTCAGAACTTGTTGCGACTGAAATGCTATATTGAGATAGAGCGTAAAAGTGAATACATCTTGGATACA
Source organism: Leucoraja erinaceus (assembly GCF_028641065.1). NCBI lineage: Eukaryota > Metazoa > Chordata > Chondrichthyes > Rajiformes > Rajidae > Leucoraja > Leucoraja erinaceus. Next base: position 92,272,177 of record NC_073381.1, read on the forward strand.
GCCACGCTCGCTTAAATTAACTTCGGCAATTTCTACTCCGATTGTTCTAATGATGACTTTTGTCTCTTGGAACATGGTCCAAACAGTAAACTGTTGACTTTTTCCAGAAAATAATGCCTACAGCTTTGGCCGGACGACTATCGCAAACCTGAAGTCTGGGCAAGTATCATACATCCAATGCTTCACGTTGAATCCACGCGTAGGTCGTTCATAGAACAATTTAACAGTGCAGCACAGGAACATGCCCTTCAGCCCACGATGTCTGTGCCGCACGCTATGCCAAGACTAATTCTAATCTGTCTGCATATAATTCATGTTCTTCCTTTCCCTGTATGTCCATGTGCCTTTCCAAAATTCTCTTAAACGCCACTAACGCCTCTGCCGGAACCACCATGCCTGGCACCATGTTCCAGGCACCCACCACCATCTGCGTTAATAAAAACAAACTTGCCCCGCACATCTGTAAACTTTGCCAGTCTTACCTGAAACCTATGCCGTCTATTTTTGTGGGGGGCGAGGCAGGGGGACTGCCTGCTCTATCTGTGCTGCTCACTTTTATATACCTCGGATCTCTCCTCAACCAGAGAAAACAATTCAAATCTGTCCAACATCAGCTTGTTGCTGATTCTCTCTAATCCAGCCATAATCCTGGTTAACATCCTCTCCATCCTTGCCAAAGCATCAATATCCCACTTGCATTGCAGCGACCAGAACAGCATGCAATAGTCTGGATGGGGCCTTAACAACGTCCTAAAGAGCTGCATCATGACCTCCTGACTCTTAAACTCAATGCCCCCATCAATGACGGCAAGCACGTGTGCCATTTACGTCTCCACGTGGCTTGCTATTGCTGCCCCAATGCCTTGAATAAAATGGTAGCTTTCCTCCCCCCCCCCCCCCCCACCTCCCCCCCCCCCCCACACCACCTACAACAGGGGTTCCCAACCTTTTTTGTCCCGTTTACCCCTGGCAACTTTAATAGCACATAACAATGTTATTCCACTTATTTATGAACTAATGATGAACAGATCAGTCAATGAGAAAAAATACGTTCAAATCCAGAATCAACAAAATTACCCCTAGGGTAGGCAAAATTTACCCCCTGGGGGTAAATATACCCTTGACCTACAGGGTCAACCTGGTTTTATTGAAGGTACACAAAAAAGCTGGAGAAACTCAGCGGGTGCAGCAGCATCTATGGAGCGAAGGAAATAGGCAACGTTTCGAGCCGAAACCCTTCTTCAGACTTTCAGACCAGAAGGGTTTCGGCCCAAAACGTTGCCTATTTCCTTCGCTCCATAGATGCTGCTGCACCCGCTGAGTTTCTCCAGCTTTTTTGTGTACCTTCGATTCTCCAGCATCTGCAGTTCCTTCTTAAACACTGGTTTTATTGAACTCAATTGAAAGCATGGAAACAGGCCCTTCGACCCACCAATTCCATGCCGACCATCTCTACTAGCGTTGAAGGCAGCAACTCTACCGCTACACCATTGTGTCGCCTGGAGTGTTAGGTCATTATTTGTATGGGATTGCTTTTCATATCCCTCTTGAGTCATTCATCCCTGTAATCTGCTGCGGTTTTTCTTAAACAGGAATGACCTCCTATGGCTCCATACCGTATTCTCTTTCCTGTACCTGCTTCTCACTGTCTACAGCATGAGGCGACATACTTCCAAAATGCACTACAAGGAAGATGATTTGGTGAGTGTGCTGCAATGATATATCCCGGCATCCATGGTACTTTTTGCTGTGACCAGCCACTTGTGTGTGATCTGGACTGTCAGATTCCTTTACATTGACCGTTTTCCCCAGGGCAAAAAGGCATCAAAAACTGCAGTTGATTTCCGTTCAACAACTGAAGTATGCCAAATGCCCTGAAGTGCCACCATGTTTATTAACAAGCCACGATCATCTAATGGGCCTGTCCCACTTAGGCAATTTTATTTGGGCGACTACAGGCGACTGCCGCAAAATTTTCAACGTGTTGAAAACGTTTCGGCAACTGTGGCGACAATGTTTGCAGTCTTAGGTTGACGTAGGTGCTGTCGTAGGTTGTTGCCAGATGTCATAGTTGAATTCCATTCAAATTAGTCCCTGGCCGTCGCCCAAGCGGGACAGGCCCATAACAGTGTGGGCAGTGTGGAGTATATCCCTCTAAACCTTTCTTATTAATGTATTTATCTAAATGTTTTTTTTAAAAAGTTATTACGGTACTTTCCTCGAGTACCTCCTTAGGCTGCTCATTCCACATGCCCACCACCCTCTGGTGGAAGTCCCCACATCGCTAGAATAATTATTAGTAATGTTTCTACTCGAAGCTAGTTAAGCTCTGTCGCTGCTTCAAACATATGGACGCAATGAGCAAATAACTGCAAATGTTTTTTGTTTTTTTTGACCATAGCTTTATTTTTACCCAAGTATTAATATACATAACCCTTACTTTAGTTTAGAGATACAGCGCAGAAACCGGTTCTTCGGCTCGCCGATCAGTGATCCCCGCGCATTAGCACGCACAAGGGACAATTTACATGTTCACCAAGCCAATTAACCTACCAACCTGTACGTCTTTGTAGTGTGGGAGGAAACCGAAGATCTTGGAGAAAACTCATGCGGTCACGGGGAGAACGTAAAACTCCGTATAGACTGCGCCCATAGTGAGGATGGCACCCGGGTCTCCGGTGCTGCAAGTGCTGTAAGGCAGCCACTCACTACTGCACCACCACTCATACCACTCCGCCCCTTGGACGGAACATCATGGATGTCACCTACATGAAGCCGGGAGTAACGTGATGCAGCTCATAACCAGTGTGAGGCCGCCATTGGTGTGGAGTGGGACACACAAAGCTGGAGTAACTCAGCGGGACAGGCAGAATCTCCGGAGAGAAGGAATGGGTGACGTTTTGGGTGGAGACCCTTCTTCAGACTCCACACTACCCATACAGCTGTCAGAGGTCCACAGCATCCCCCCCCCCCCCCCCCCCCCCCCCCCCCCCCCCCCCCCCCCCCCCCCCCCCCCCTGTTGCCATAATCATTGCTGATCATGCCTGCCCTCGCTCTCATTGACAGTGTCCTCGGCAACCCTGACATCACCTGCCCACCCTGCCCCAATACACCCCCCACACGTTCCAACATCTGCCCACCCTGCCCCAATACACCCCCCACACATTCCAACATCTGCCCACCCTGCCCCAATACACCCCCCACACGTTCCAACATCTGCCCACCCTGCCCCAATACACCCCCCACAAGTTCCAACATCCAACATCATGCCTGCCGTCTCCAATCTTCCCTTCCCTCCACTGCCAAGCCCTGTCTCCGTAACCCTGCATAGTCCTCTCTCGCCCCAGTCACTCTCCATACAGTACAGTGAAGGCAAAGAGCAGAAGCTGGATATACCCCCATTATAAACAGATCAGGGGAAGGGGGGGTGAGGGAGGCTGAATACTTAGTAGCAATTTGCTACTGCAAACTAATTCATCTTGAACCACTATGGATTGCTTCCACCGAATAAATAGGTTTAGGTTTATTATTGGCAAGTACGATGGAAAGGTTTGTTTCCCACAATATCCAAACACATGCATAGATACAATGAAGTCTAGCTCAATTACAATAGATAGTGCAAAGGGAAAGATAGAGTGCAGAATGTAGTTCTCAGCATTGTAGCGCACCAGTTCCACAGACAATGCCATCGACAAAGTAGGGCAGGGACATCCAAACTGATCCACTAGATAGACACAAAGTTGGAGTAACTCAGCGGGACAGGCAGCATCTCTGGAGAGAATGAATGGGTGATGTTTCGGATCGAGACCCTTCTTCAGACTGAAGAAGACCCTTCTTCAGACTGAAGAAGGGTCTCGACCTGAAGAGTCTGAAGAAGGGTTTTGACCCAAAACGTCACCCATTCCTTCTCTCCAGAGATGCTGTCTGTCCTGCTGAGCTACTCCTGCTTTTTGTGTGTCTATCCTTGGTTTAAAGCAGCATCTGCAGTTCCTTCCCACACATGTGGTCCACTAGTCCTGGACTGGCCTCCACAGGTGTTTCAGTATCTGTACTCACTGTGCCAGCCACAGTGATCTGAATTGACACCGATTCACCGAGGCCTGACTAGTTGAAGTGGAATTTAAGAAGTTTGAGAAGAAACAGTAAATGATCTAGGAAGGATCCCAGAGTTTGCAAAGCCTACACAGCAGAAGGCTGGAGGAAATGCCCACCCCCAGAGGAGTGGAGACCTCTTTTGAGGAAGGCACAGCAATCTGATTAGTCCACGCCTCTATTCACTCTGAAGATTGAGCAGATTCAGTATGTTGCCACGTACTCTCTGGAACTTTTACGGTATTGACTGGTTACATCGCAGCCTAGTTCAATCTCTCAAATGTCCAGCCACGAAGAAGACCACAGAGTGGTGGACACTGCCTGGAGGGGGAGGTCCACAGTACTGACCTCCCATTCGATTGAGGAGATTTACAGGAGGCTCTGCCTCAAAGGCAGTCAGAATACTAAAAGATCCACGCCACCCTGGCCAGGCTCTCATTTCACTCCTAGCATCTGGATAAAGTGCCGGAATCTGAAAACCGTGACCACCAGGTTCAAGACATCTTCTTTCCTGTAACCATCAGGCTCTTGCACACTACCAAACTCTCGACTATGAACCATGGAGTGTCTTTGGTTGCCCTGAGGACTTTGTGATTTTCCCACTCGTATTGAGCTTATGAATTTATAGAATTTTTTAGTGCATGTTATCTGAGTAGTGTGTTCAAAACAACCCTAGTTAAAATTTCACCTCGTCATCCGTGTCTCTTTTTTTTCTAGGTAAAACGCACTTTATTTATAAGTGGATTATCAAAATATGCTGAACCAGAGCATATAAAACAACACTTTCAGTAAGTGTCATTTCAGCTGCTTTCACTATTGATGAGCTTGAGTAATATTTGAAATGTTTTTATTGATGATCCATATATACATCAGTGGCACTGAGCTCAGTCACCCGATGTAACTGTTCAAAAAAATTCATTGATTAACCCAGATTTAACCTCAATCAATGATGGTTTTCTGGTAAGGGCAGCACGGTGGCACAGCGGTAGAGTTGCTGCCTTACAGCGCTTTCAGCGGTGGAGACGTGGGTTCGATCCCAAGCACAGGTGCTTTCTGTACCGAGTTTGTGGGTTTTCGCCGAGATCTTTGGTTTCCTCCCACACTCCAAACACGCACAGGTTTGTAGGTTAATTGGCTTGGTATAATTGTAAATTGTCCCGCGTGGGTGCAGGATAGTGTTAGTGTAAGGGGATCGCTGGTCGGTGTGGACTCGGTAGGTCGAAGGGCCTGTTTTCGAGTCTGCAACTAAAACTAAAGTAGCAGTACATTGCACTGCCTGTAGCTGCTCCTTCTCATTAGCTGGTTCATTGTAAAAGTATCGCTTATCAAATTAAACAATGCAAAGCTGAACTAATTTACTCAAGTCCATGAGTTTAAAGTTGAAGTTAGGGACACAAGGAACTGGAGATAATAGACAATAGGTGCAGGTAGGCCATTCATCCCTTCAAGCCAGCACCGCCATTCACTGTGATCATGGCTGATGGAATCTTGAGTAGAACAAAGTTCTGGAGGAACAGTGTCTGTGGAGGGGATGGACAAGCGACATTTCTTCAGTCTGAAGAAGGGTCCCAACCTGAAACATCATCTATTCAATCAGTCTGAAGAATGGAGACACAAAATGCCGGAGTAACTCAGTGAGCCAGGCAGTATCTCTGGAGAAAAGGAACATGAGACGTCTCGGGTCGACTGAGAGTCAGGGGAGAGGGAAACCGGAGGTAACTGGGTCCTGACCCGAAACATCATCTGCCCAGTCAGTCTGAGAAAGGCTCATGATCCGCTGAGTTCCTCAGCACTTTGTATTTGGCTAGAGTTGAAGATGGTTGGTTTGAATTTTAAGACTACGCAGTGCCCGACTCGTTTAAATCAGGCTGTGATTTTTATCTTGGGCTCACTGATACTGTGTTCATTACAGGACTGCCTATCCAGATTGCCCTGTTTATGAAGCCCGACTGTGCTATAATGTGACCAAGTTAATGCGTCTCAGGGAAGCCCAGTAAGTGACTGCCATCTTTCTCTTGTAATTACACAGTGATCAATTCTCTGTTTTTCTGTTTCTGTTTGGCATGTTTGTTCAAGCTACATACAGTGCCCTCAATAATGTGTGGGACAACGGCCCATCGAGAACATGTTTCCTGCCTCTAGTGTGTCCAAACCCTTAATAATCTTATATGTTTCAATGAGATACCCTCTCATCCTTCTAAATTCCAACGTATACAAGCCCAGTCGCTCCATTCTTTCAACATATGACAGTCCCGCCATCCCGGGAATTAACATGGCATAATCATGGCTGATCTATTTTTCCCCCGCAACCTTTGAGGCCCTTACTTCCAGTTTAGATTCCATGGAATGGGAGCACGGATAGAATCTGTGCTATAGAGGATCAATGCAATGGAAGGCAGAGAGGGATGTGTTGTAGGGACCAGGGACCTTGTGTATGCATTGTGCAGGCACCCCACCCTCCACTGACTGTAGCTCTGCGTGGGGAGGCTGCCTGTCGGGACTGCTGCTGCACAGCCTCTCGGCACCAAGATGTGGTCCTGACCTCCCAACCATCGAAGGGAACTACAGGATACTCTGCCTCAAAAAGGCAGCAGCATCGTCAGAGACCCACACCACCCTCTCATTTCACTCCTGCAAAATAAGAAGAAAACTTTTTTTTAGAGGGGGTGGCGCAGCAGTAGGGTGCAGCCTCACTGCGCCAGAGACCCGGGTTCGATCCTGACTACGGGTATACGGCTGCCTGTACAGAGTTTGTACGTTTTCCCTGTGACCACATAGGTTTTCTCTGGGTGCTCCGGCCCCTTCCCACACTACAAAGACGTGCAGGTCTGTAGGTTAAATGGCTTCTGTAAAATTGTAAATTGCCCCTCGTGTGTGTAGGATAGTGCTGGTGTGAGGGCTGATCACTTGGGGGGAGATTCCTCCGCGGTACCGTTGCTCAGTAATGTTTCCAGGCTTTCGAGTGCCTCTGCCCACAGAGTAATCTCCAGGCCGGAGAGAGTCACGGAGCTAGACGTAGAGAAGAGGTGACAGCATCCGCCCGCACACAGAACAGCAGGTGACCATGGAGACAGCTGGGACAAAGGGTCTGCCCAAGGCTTGGAGCAGTTGCATTTCCTGCAAAGCAAAGCTTTTCACTGTACCTCGATACACTTAATAGCAAACCTAAACTTGGTTCCCAGTTAAAAATGGCGTAGCTGACTGTTCCCACATGAGCGTATGCCGCACAGTGGCACAGCAGTAGAGTTGCGGCCTTGCAGCATCGGAGACCCAGGTTCGATCCTGACTACGGGTACTGTCTGTATGGAGTTTCTACGTTCCTCTCATGACCTGTGTGGTTTTTCCCCAGGAGCTTCATCCCACACTCCAAACAAGTGTGGGTTACTTGATTTTGGTAAAATTGTAAATTGCCCCCAGTGTGTGTCGGACAGTGTTAGTGTGTGGGGACCGCTGGTCAGCATGGACTTGATGGGACGAAGGGCCCGTTTCCATGCTGTATTTCTAAACTAAAACACATACTTGAAAAAAACGATGCCGCGGTGTGTACATTCTTCACTTTGCCTGCAATATTTGCTGCATTTCAGGTTGAAAGCGGAGCGCAGTCGTGTGTACTATTCGAAAGAGGAGACGCCAGTCATGATAAACCCCAAGCCCTGCGGTCAGATCTGCTGCTGTGTGGTCAAAGGCTGTGAGCAGGTAGGTGGGATGTGGAAACAACTGTACAACAGCAGATGCATAGGAAAAGACACCCTTTTAGGCTGGCACGGTAGCACAGCGGTAGAGTTGCAGCCTAAGAGGCGGGTTCGATCCCGACTGGGTGCTGCCTACTGTACGGAGTTTGTCTGTGCTCCCTGTGACCATGTGGGTTTTCTCTGGGTGCTCCAGTTGCCTTAAAATTGTAAATTGTCCCTAGTGTGTGTAGCATAGTGTTAGTGTACGGGATGCTCGCTGATCAGCCTGGACTCGGTGGGCCGAACGTCTCGTTTCCAAGCTGTTTCTCTAAAGTAAAGTTGAATGTGCAGCTCGTTGTGTCAAGCTGCATCTCTAGAGAACATGGATAGATGACGTTTTGATCCAGACCCTTCTTCGGACTGATTGTGATGCTTGGGGGGGGGGGGGGGGGAAGAATACAGGGGGAGAGGAGAGGCAGGACAAAGATAGGCAAACTTCCTTTGACAATGCAGCTGATTCCCATTTGAACTTCTGAAGTATTTGGATTGTATCCTCCTTTTACACAATTGGGAAAAGATTGCCAGATTGACAGCAAGCCAGCGCTGCTTTTATAAATGGCATCGGGCAAACAAGACAACGGCTGCTTCATAAATCTGCTGTCTCTGCAACTTGCTCCCCAGGACTATGGCCTGGTAATGCATCATCCGGTTGTGGTCTTGACACCGTAGGCAAGAGGGAGCTGTAGGTTTTGTGCACCTAATTACTCTCCGGCAATCCATGGCTATTCGACGATGTTTAGGGTTGAGTTCTTTGCTTGCACCTTTTGCTGTCTCCATACTGATGAATCTCCTGAGACTCAGAGAATCATATGTCATGCAGCAAGGAAACAGGCCCTTCAGCACAACTCGTCCATGCCAGACAGAATGCCCCCATCAAAGCTGGTCCCATTTCAGATTCAGATTCAGATTCAATTTAATTGTCATTGTCAGTGTACAGTACAGAGACAACGAAATGCATTTAGCATCTCCCTTGAAGAGCGACATAGCAAACGATTTGAATAAATAATAATAAGTGTCCGGGGGGGGGGGGGGGGGTGGTGATTGGCAGTCACCGAGGTACGTTGTTGAGTAGAGTGACAGCCGCCGGAAAGAAGCTGTTCCTCGACCTGCTGGTTCGGCAACGGAGAGACCTGTAGCGCCTCCCAGATGGTAGGAGGGTAAACAGTCCATGGTTGGGGTGGGAGCAGTCCTTGGCGATGCTGAGCGCCCTCCGCAGACAGTGCTTGCTTTGGACAGACTCAATGGAGGGGAGCGTGGAACCGGTGATGCGTTGAGCAATTTTCACCACCCTCTGCAATGCCTTCCGGTCGGAGACAGAGCAGTTGCCATACCATACTGTGATGCAGTTGGTAAGGATGCTCTCGATGGTGCAGCTGTAGAAGTTCACCAGGATCTGAGGAGACAGATGGACCTTCTTCAGTCTCCTCAGGAAGAAGAGACGCTGATGAGCCTTCTTGGCATTTGCCCATGTTTGGTCCTCACTCTCAACTTTTCACATTCATGTACCTGTCCGGATGCCTTTTAACTGCTGTTACAGTACCTGTCTCAGCTACAGTGCCTCCTCAGGCAGCTCGTTCCATACACCCGCTATCTACATCCTCTCCAGTGTCAGTGGGTCAGACAGCATCTGTGGAGGCAATGGGCAGGCAACGTTTTGTGTCGGGACCCTTCTTCAGACGTTATTGGGCCAACTGAACCCCAGTCCACAAACTGCCTAGGTTGTGCTAGGAACCTTGGGCATTGTTTTTATTTGTACTATATATTTTGTTTTAATTTATCGAATGGCACGGTGGGAAGAGGGAGTGGCTGGGATGCGACTCGTCCTTGATAATGCTGGTGGCCTGGCCGAGGAAGCGTGAGGTGTATATTCGGTAGATACGACAATAAAACGCTCTAAGCTCCACACGTGTGGCATTAACCTGGATATTTCCGCTTGAGTAAGATCATAAGTGATAGAAGTAGAATGAGGCCATTCAGCCCATCAAGTCTACTCCACCATTTAATCATGGCTGATCTATCTCTCCCTCTCAACTCCATTCTTCTGCCTTCTCCCCATAACCTCTGACACCCGTACTAATCAAGAACTCTGTGGATTGATGAGTCCTGGAGTCCAATTTAGAGTCGTATAGCGCAGAAACGGCCTAACTTTCCCACGCCAACCAAGATGTCCCATCCGCACTAGTCCCACTTGCTTGCGTTGACCCATACCCCTCAAAATCTTTCCTCTCCCAGTACGTGTTCAAATGAGCCTGACTGCCTTGCTAAGGTATGGATTGAAAACCTGCGTTGGGCAAAGCACATGTTCCAGTCAGAATTTCTTGCCTGCGGTAATGGCAAGTGTCTTCTTTCTCCAGGAGAACGCTGTGGAGTATTACATGAGACTGGAGCAGAAACTGAAGGAGGAGTACATCAAAGAGAAGGAAAAGGTGTACGGGAAGCCGCTCGGCATGGCCTTCGTCACCTTCAACGATGAGGCCGCTGCAGCTCGGTGAGTGAGCCGTCAATATCTGAGCACTACCGCAAGAGGGCGATTTATTTTGTTCCCACAGAGCGTGGTGGGTGTCTGGAACGAGCTACCGGAGGGGGTAGTTGTGGCAGGTGTACTATAAACAACATTTAAAAAGATATTTGGACAGGTACATACTGTAGATAGGAAAGGTATCAAGGGGTGTGGGTCAGACGTGGGCAGTTATCACTCTTAGATGAGGCACCTTAGTCGGCTTGGATGAGTTGAGCCAAAAGACCCTTTTCCATGCTATGACTGCAAAAGAAACATTTAATAATGGCTTTCAAAGTCATGAAGTGTGTTGTTGGACTAAATAATGAGACATTATATCTAGTCACTGAAGGGTTGGTAATCCAAAAAAAAGGATTTAAGAATCTCAGATGTGTCATTTTGGTCAATTCTGCAAATTATTATTATCAGAAATTTATTTATTTATTTATTTTATTTATTCCGACCAAGTAAAGACATTAAAAGTAATAAAATTGAAATGATCAAACAATTGGACATTACAATCAATATTTACAAGCAATGAAAAGAACAAAAAGCAAATTTCCAATGTCCAACTCTGTGTCTGTACAAGCTCGAAAAGGAGTGAGAAGAAGAATAACTTATTAAATCTCACCCCTTTTCCCCAACACTTCTACCATATTTAAAAATCAATTAATTAATAATAATAATACTACCCCAGGTAATAATACTACCCCGGAAATAAGTCGCTTGAAAGAAAGTAGCAGGGTTAGGTCCCTCGGCCCCTCAAGCCTGCCCTGCCGCTCAATATGATAGTAACTGGTCTGCTTGTTCCCTGCGGCCCTGAATTCCCAGATCTTTTTCAAAAACAAATCTACGTTAAATGCAAATATGAGGGCAGCATAGTTGTGCAGTGAGTAAAGCTGCTGTCTTGCAAGGCCAGAGACCTCAGTTCATTGCTGCCTCTGGCACTACCTGTGTGGAAACAAGGAACTGCAGCCGCTGGTGTGCCAAATGCTGGAGTAAATCAGCGGGTCAGGCAGCCGTCCCCGGAGAACATGGATCGGGTGACATTTTAGGTCGGAACCCTCCTTCAGACAGTCTGTATGGTGTTCACACGTTCTCCCTGTGTGCGTGGGTTTCCTACGGGTGCTCCAGATTCCTCCTACATCCCAAAGACTTGCAGGTTTGTGGGAATTGGGAAATGTCCCCCCCGTGTGCAGGGAGTGGGTGAGAAAGTGGGAAAAGAGAACTACTGTAAACGGATGATCAATGGTCAGCATGGATTTGGTGGACCGAAGGGCCTGATTTTATGCTGCATCTCTAAACCAAACTAAATCTCCAGTCATTCCAGAGATTTACTATCCTCTGTGAATAACAATCTTCTCAGAAAAAATGTGTCATCTGCAGAGACTGAGTTTCCTTCTTCCCCCCCCCCCCCCCCCCCCCCCCCCCCCCCCCCCCCCCCCCCCCCCCCCCCCCCCCCCCCCCCCCCCCCCCTTAACCCCCCCCCCCCCCCCCCCCCCCCCCCCCCCCCCCCCCCCCACCCCCTTTGCGTACCCCGCATTCTTGACTTTTCCACTCAATAATTTATTTTCATTTTGTGCAATGTTACATTTGTGCTGTTTACAACATTTCAATGCCATGTAACCATCTTGTGACTGGTGGCAGACCAAAATAAAGTGGTATCGTATCGAATATCAATCTGATTTTTTTTTTTAAGTGTTCGTGATGGTACATTTAAACTTTTTTTTTCTCCCCCCCATCTTTTCTTCCACCCCCCCCCCCCCCCCCCCCCCCCCCCCACAGAGTTCTCCGAGACTTCAATGCTTGTAAGTGTCAGGGCTGCTTTTCCAGTGGAACGCAACAACAGACTTTCAACACTGACTGCCGCGCTACCAAATGGACTGTGGGCTATGCCCCTGATCCGCACAACATTTACTGGTAAGGTGCTGCTCGCTCCTGTTCATCTAATAATCTTATAATCCTGTCAAATCGGGTTAGAAAACAGTAAATGCCAAGACAGGCCGCATCTGTGGGAAGAGAAACAGTTAAGATTTTGGGTTGAACATCTTTCTTCTGAAATCACCACTTGATGATGAGTCGTGTACATTTAAAGTGTTGGCAAAACTGAGTTCATGGTGTTTTTAGGTTGTCATCCTTATTATTGTCATGTGTGCCGAGGTACAGTGAAAAGCTTTGTTGTGCCCCCTCTCCAATCAGATAATGCTAGGCTTGTATTCACTAGAGTTTAGAAGGATGAGGGGGTATCTTAGAAAAACATATAAAATTATAAAAGGACTGGACAATCTAGATGCAGGAAAAATGTTCCCAGTGTTGGGCGGGTCCAGAACCAGGGGCCACAGTCTTAGAATAAAGGGGAGGTCATTTAAGTCTGAGGTGAGAAAAAACTTTTTCACCCAGAGAGTTGCGAATTTTTGGAATTCCCTGCCACAGAGGGCAGTGGAAACCAAGTCACTGGATTGGATTGAATTGAATTGAATTTCCTTTATTGTCATTCAGACCTTACGGTCTGAACGAAATTTCGTGCCTGCAGTCATACATACAATGATACAATAATAAACAACAATAAATACAAATTAACATCCACCACAGTGTATCCTCCAAGCACCTCCTCACTGTGGTGGAGGCAAAAATCTTAGGGCTGCCGTCTCTTCCCTCCTCTTCTCCCTCTGCGCTGAGGCAATTCCCCACCAGGCGATGGTACAAACAGTTCCGCAGCTCACCGAACCCCGCGAATGGGCCGGTTCAAACACTGCGGCCCGGGGTGGTCGAAGCCGCCGCACCTCCAGTCCAGCACACGCAGCCGCCGGCCCGCGGCTGAACCCAGGACTCTGGACACCGCCGCCAGAACGTCGTCCCAGCCACCGGAGCACCGTCCCAGCCCCCGGACCGGATCGCCCTCACGTGAGTGCCGTTCCTCCCTCGGGCTGGGCCACTCCGACGGGAGTACCGTTCCTCCCTCGGGCTGGGCCACTCCGACGGGAGTGCCGTTCCTCCCTCGGGCTGGGCCACTCCGACGGGAGTGCCGTTCCTCCCTCGGGCTGGGCCACTCCGACGGGAGTGCCGTTCCTCCCTCGGGCTGGGCCACTCCAGCGGGAGTGCCGTTCCTCCCTCGGGCTGGGCCACTCCAGCGGGAGTGCCATTCCTCCCTCGGGCTGGGCCACTCCAGCCCCTCACCATGCCGCTCTCACGGGAGCACCGTTCCATCCCGGGCTGGGCCGGGAGCGAGCCCAGGACGAGTCCTGTCAGCTGCCTCCAGAGTCCCGAGGTCGCCGGCTCCGCTAGGCCTCAGCGTAGACGGAGGCAAAGAAGGGGGATACGACAAAAAGGTCGTATTCCCCCGAAGGGAGTGACAGCAGCCCCCGTTTCACCCCCCACCCCCCTCCCCACATAAACACAGCCTAAAAACCAAAAACATAACTAGACAAAACGAAAAAAAACAACACAAAAAAGTAAAAGACAAACGGACTGCAGGCGAGCCGCAGCCGTTCCCAGCGCCGCCACTTCCCGATGGATTTAAGAGATAGTTTGATAGATTTCTAGGGGCTAGTGGAGTCAAGGGATATGGAGAGAAGGCAGGCACGGGTTATTGATAAGGGACGTGATCACAATGAATGGCGGTGCTGGCTCGAAGGGACGAATGGCCTCCTCCTGCATCTATTTTCTATGTTTCTCTGCTATACATAAATGCAATCAGTTCAAACTCAAGTACAATAGGTAGAGCAAAGGGGAAGATACAGTGCAGAATATAGTTCTCAGCATTGCAGTGCACCAGTTCCAAAGATAAAGTCCAATGTCCGCAATGGGGTAGCGGTGAATCGGTCAGTACCCTAGCATATGGAAGGGCAGTTCAGAAGCCTGAGGGGAAGAAGCTGTTCCTGAGTCTGGCAGTGCTTCTGTACCTTCTGCCAGATGGTTGCGGGGAGAAGGAGGAAAGACCGGGGTGGGACAAGCCTTTGATTATATTGTCTGCTTTTCCGAGCCAATATGAACCGGAGATGAAGTCAGTGTTATTTTGCATTGGGGATACTTTAATGAGCGGTTCGAAACCAGCATATCTCAGTGGCATTGGACAAGTAATACTACACCAATTTTGCATGCTATTGATGGAATGTTGTTTGGCAGGCAGAGAAAACTGCGACTGGTAGTTGCATAATATTGTTGCTCCATTTGTTACAATTTGAGGGGTATAGATGGGGTCCCAACTGGAATATATGACAGTACTGCAAATCTGCAAGACTAGCTCTAGCAGTCTGTAGAAAAGGTTTTTGAAAGATGAAATGAGTTGGAAGAAGCAAGACTTGACGTTCTAAATCTTGGGTCATTAACAAAGTCTTGTCTTTTACTCTCTTTGCATTCTGAAGTTGGTTTAGTGTCTTGGTAAGGCTTCTCGGAGGACGTTAAGAGTCGGCCTTGTGATGGGAGCTGCCATTAAATGTCGAACGGACTGAACAAAAGGGGTCGGTCGATTCTCTGTTACGAAGGTCTTTAGTACGGGTCCACCGCCGATTTTCTGGCAACAGGTGGACCGGCCACTCCTGTTGATCCAGTTTCCAGTTGGTACTGGAGATGAGATTATGACGTTGCCATGTGTCCAACTTTGAGTGAGTGAGGCATAGCTCAATTGAAGAGCACAGCTGCATCTTAAGTTTACAGGCACTACTATTGACTCCTCCTTTGGGTGACTTCTACAATTGTGACAACACTGTGTTCACGTATGTGAGCGTTTGTCGGCACTGGGCTTGTACTCACTGGTGTTTAGAAGAATGACAGGGGGACCTCATTGAAACTTACCGAATAGTGAAAGGCTTGGATAGAGTGGATGTGGAGAGGATGTTTCCACTGGTGAGAGAGTCTAGGACTAGAGGTCATAGCCTCTCAATTAAAAGACGTTCTTTTAGGAGAAGATGAGGAGGAATTTCTTTAGTCAGGGGGTGGTGAATCTGTGGAATTCTTTGCCACAGAAGGCTGTGGAGGCCAAGTCAATGGATATTTTTAAGGGAAAAATAGATAGATTCTTGATTAGTACGGGTGTCAGGGGTTATGGGGAGAAGGCAGGAGAATAGGGTTAGGAGGGAGAGATAGATCAGCCATGGTTGAATGGCGGAGTAGACATGATAGGCCGAATGGCCTAATTCTCCTCCTATCACTTATGATCTTATCAATTGCAGTGGGACTGGAAGTTTAGAGCGCCCAGGTCGCAGCGGAGTAGATGACAAGAAATTGAATTCAACCATGCAGACAGAGCAAGCATCAGAAACTGGGCAGATATGTTGATATTCAATTTTACACTGGAACAGTAACACTGCAATGCTGAAAGAAAAATCTATATTCTGCACTGTTATTTTTCTCTTCGCTCTTCTCGTTGTACTTGTGTCGAAACAAGGAACTGCAGATGCTGGTTTGCCAAAAAAAGACACAATGTTCTGGAGTAACATTGTGGGTCAGGCGGCATCTCTGGAGGACATGGATCAGCCTGACGAGGGATCCAGCCCGAAATGTCACATATCCATATTCTCCAGAGATGCTGAGTGACTCCAGCAATTTGTGTCTTCTGTTGTACTCGCTTAAAAGCACGTAACAGCTTTTCACTGTGTCCCTGCGCACGTGACAATAATAACCCAATACCCATTGTTGATATAAAAGTGGGTGGTTTTGGAGAGAGTGAAGATGGTTGTGAACGATTGCAGCAGGATCTTGATCGATTGGCCAGGTGGGCTGAGGAATGGTAGATGGAATTTAATACAGAGAAATATGAAGTGTTGCATTTTGTGAAGTCTAACATGGGCAGTACCTACACAGTGAATGGTCGGCCTCTGGAGTGTGTTGTAGAGCAGAGGGATCTAGGAGTGCTGGTGCATGGTTCCTTGAAGGTGGAGTCAGAGGTAGATAAGGTGGTCAAAAAGGCTTTTGGCACATTGGCTTTGATCAGTCAGAGTATTTTTATAGAAGTTGGGAGGTCGTGTTGCAGTTGTATAAGACGTTGGTGAGGCCACATTTAGTGTATTGTGTTCAGTTCTTAATAGGATAGTTGCTGTCAAGCATGAAAGGGTACAAAGAAGATTAATGGGAATGTTGCCAGGATTAGAGGGTGTGAGCTATAGAGAGAGGTTGAGCAGGCTGGGACTCTATTCCTTGGAGTACAAGAGGATGAGGGGTGATCTTATAGAGGTATAGAAAACCATGAGAAGAATAGTTCGGGTACATGCACAGCCTGTTGCCCAGAGTAGGTGAATAGAGGATCGGAGGACATAGCTTTAAGATTTAAGGGGAAAAGATTTAATAGGAATTTGAGGGGTAACTTTTTCCACATAAAGTATGGAACAAGCTACCAGAGGAGCTAGTTGAGGCAGGGACTATCCCAAAGTTTAAGAAACAGTTAGACAGGCACATGGATAGGAAGGGTTTGGAGGGATATGGGCCAAAGGCGGACACGTGGAACTAGTGCAGCTGGGACATGGAGGCTGGTGTGTGCAAGTTGGGCCGAAGGGCCTGTTTCCACTCTGTATGACTCTATGAAGCAATTCCCATTGGTTCAGTTGGCCTGGGCTTGTTACCAGAACTTGTCTTTATCTACTGGGTGGATCCAACATACTTGCTTTTCAGCAATGTTTACTTTGGTCATCAGTTGTATGTTGGACTATGTAGCTGTGTATTGCGGTAACTTAAAACCTTTTGTTTTCCTTACGCAGGGAAAACCTCCCACTGAAGGGAATATCATGGTGGCTCCGATGCTTCATCATCAACTCCGTCCTTTTCATTCTACTCTTCTTCTTGACCACCCCGGCCATTATCATTACTACAATGGACAAGTTCAACGTCACAAAGCCTGTTGAGTATTTAAATGTGAGTTTCCTATTTTGATTGAATTAATTGAAAAGGGCACCACATGTGAATATGCCCACCAAGTCCACGCCCGAACATCGAACACCCGTTTGCGCTTGTTCTATGTTATCCCACTTTCTCATCCACTCCCTACACACCAGGAGCAATTTTAGCGGCCAATTTACCGACAGAGACGCACGTCTTTGTGATGTGGGAGCACCCGGGGGAAACCCACGCAGTCACGGAGAGAGTGTACAAACTCTACACACAGACAGCACTTGGGGTCAGGAACAAACCTGGGTTTCTGGCGCTGCGAGGCAGTGGCTCTACCAGTTTAAATGCCTTGCCTTAAAAACCTTTTTGTTCCTCCATCCCCTTGCAACGGAGAGAAAATTAATGAAAAAATAAGTTGGAGACCAGTTTGCCCACATCCACCAAAATGTTCCATCTACACTGGTCCCACCTGCCTGCGTTTGGCCCACATCCCTCTAAACCTATACTATGTGCGTGCGTACCTGTCAAAATGTTTCTTAAATGTTGCGATAGTACCTACCTCAACTACCTCCTCCATCTGCTCGTTCCATACAACCACCACTTTGTGTAAAACAAAACGTTACCCCCCAGGTTCCTGGTAAATCTTCCCCCCCTCCATCACCTTAACCCTATGTCCTCTGGTTCTCGATTCCCCTACTTTGGGCAAAAGACTCTGTGCATCTCTCTGAGATCACCCCCTCGGCCTCCTGTGCTCCAAGGAATAAAGTCCTGCAACAACTGTGGCCATCATCGAGTAGCTGCCAGACCAATATTCCCTTCTCCGCGATGAATGAAAAGCTTAATCAAATGTGGCGGGAGCAACCATCAATATTTGGCTCATCTGATATGTGGGGTGGGAGGGAAGTTAGTATCAGAACTTGCTCTTTCCTCAAGTGGCAAGTCACGGCCTTTCAGCTTGAGGATTCCAAGCAGCCAGTCTATTTAAACTAATTTTCTTCTCCATTCTTGTCTTGGCAGAACCCCATCATCACGCAGTTTTTCCCAACCCTCCTGCTGTGGTGTTTCTCTGCCCTCCTCCCGACCATAGTTTACTACTCAGGATTCTTCGAAGCACATTGGACAAGGTATTGGAGAAACAAGGAACTGCAAGTGCTGGTTTACAAAAACACAGAGTGCCGGAGTAACTCAGTGGGACATGACAGCATCTCTGGGGACCATGAACCGGATTAGGGCTAACCTAGTCTCCTATTGTCGCACCTTTTGTCTTCTCATGAACTTTAGACTTTAGACCCCGTGTGGAAGCAGGCCCTTTGGCCCACCGAGTCTGCGTTGATCATCCCGCACACTAGCACTATCCTACACAATTTGGACAAGCCAATTATCCTACAAACCTGTATGTCTTTGGAATGTGGGAAGAAACCAGAGGCACCTGGAGAAAACACAAGTGGTCACAAACTCTGTGCAGACAGCACCATGGAACCTGGGTCTCTGGCGCTGTGAGGCAGCAACTCTTCCACTGTGCCACCATGCCGCCCATATCGGGATACTGAGTTGGATGATAAGCCATGATCATATTGAATGGCGGTGCAGGCTCGAAGGGCCGAATGGCCTACTCCTGCACCTAATTTCTATGTTTCTATCTAACGTTTGCCCACCGATCGGCCGATCAACCACCCACCCCTCACCTCACCTGTATCCGCCTATGACTTGCCAGGCTTTGTCCTTGCCTCTCTTCCAGCTGTCTCCCCCACCCCCCCAACACCACGAGTCTGAAGAAGGACCCCTTAAACAAATGTTCCATGTTCCCCAGAGAAGCTGCCTGACCCGCTGAGTTCCTCCAGCAATTTGTTTTTGAACAAGGTATTTTTATTTCTGTTATGTCATGAGACGTGTTAACCTTTTTATTTGCACATCAAAACTTGCTGGCTTTGAATCCCGCATAGTTCTGTGACTGGGTGACTTGTGAATGTGGGATTTGACATTGACTCATTTTTCCGGGAGTAGGACGGTGTTTTATAATTCAGGTGCTGGGACCAAAGTGATCTTGAGATTCGCAGTCAATGACACTGGTCTTTTAGTTCTTAAAAATGAAGGTTGGTTTGTCGGAGTGGTTCTTTAATATTCGAGTCATAGTGCCAGCACGGAAACAGCCACTTTGACCAAACTCGCCCATGCTGATCAAAATGCTCCATCTACACTAGTCCCAACTGCCCGTGTTTGCCCCAAATCCCTCTAAACCTTTCCTATGCATGTACCTGTCCAAATGTGTGTATTATATGGTGTTATAGTACCTGCCTCAACTACCTCCTCGGGCAGCTTCTTCCATGTACCCATGTGTGAAAAGTTGCTGCTCGGGTTTGTAATAAATTTCCCCCTCACTTTAAACCTATGCCTACAGTCCTATAGGCCTATGGCCTACAACCTATGTTCTTGGTTTACCTAGTCCAGGTTAAATAAAACTCTGTGCTGCATTCACCCCATCTATTCCCACCATGATTTTATAAACCTCTATATAAGACCTCCTGCTTTCCAAGGAATAAAGTCCTAGCCTGTCCAACCTCTCCCTACAACTCAGGCTCTCGAGTCTTGGCAACATCCTCATGAATCTTCTCTGCACTCTTTCCAGCTTAATCCTCCATCCTTCCTATGCCAGGGTTGACCAAGATAATTGGTGGATTTCAATTCCACTCATCCGTGAAGCAGAGGGAAGTTGGGTATAGGGTCCTGCTGAGCAACTTGATGTATTAAGCTCCTAATTTTCATGGTGGTCTAAATAAAAATATAACGTGGGAGCAATGAGGAAGCAGAGCGAAAATCCCCACCGTCAATCTGGTAGGAAACTCACTTTGGGTTGCTGTCCCACTTATCTCTGAGATCTGGTGCGCCAACAAATTGTCATTGTTCAGCCCACTGAATGTGGCAGAATCTGAAATAGACCAACTCCGTTGTCTAGGTTTATTATCGTCACGTATACCGAGGTACGGTGAAAAGCTTTCCGATGCGATCCGATCAGATAATACTATACATAAAGACAACTCAAATTCAATAGGTAGAGCAAAGGGGGAGATACAGAGTGCAGAATACAGTTCTCAGCATTGTAGCGCACCAGTTCCACAGACAAAGTCCAATGTCCGCAATGGGGTAGAGGTGAATCGGACAGTGCCCTAGCTTATGGAAGGGCCGTTCAGAAACCTGACAACAGAGCGGAAGAAGTTTTTCCTGAGTCTGGTGGTGCGCGCTTTCAAGCTTCTGTACCTTCTGGCAGAAGGGAGCGGGGAGAAGAAGGAATGACCAGGGTGGGACAAGCCTTTGATTATGTCGGCTGCTTTTACGAGGCAACATGCAGTGCAGAAGGAGTAGATTGTGGGAAATCTGGTCTATGTGATGGACTGGGCCACATCTACAACTTACTGAGAGAAAAGAGGCAAAAGTCGGGAAGCTTGTCACTGTATCTTGGTGCACTTGATGATGATAATCCAATGCCAGATCTTTACTGCTCTGTCGATTGCTCTTCTGCATCTTGCCACGGCTGCTCAACTGTGTTCATACTTTGTGCTGTCGCCAATTAGTAATGTAACTAGTTTTGCTTTTGCGAGAACCCATCTGTTTTCTCAGTCACCTGGTGGAGCTGTGTAACTTCACCTTCACTTTAAACCACTTTAGTTTATCTCTGGTACACAAAAATGCTGGAGAAACTCAGCGGGTGCAGCAGCATCTATGGAGCGAAGGAAATCGGCAACGTTTCGGGCCGAAACCCTTCTTCAGACTGATGGGTTATCTGATGATAGTTTATCTTTGTCCTAAGTGTGCAATAATATGGGTCGGATTTTAACGACACAAGGAATTCCAGATGCTGGAATGTTGAGCAAACGTTGGTGCAACTCAACGGATCTGGCAGCGACCAGGGAGGGGAAGGGCAGGCAACGTTTTGGGGTTGGGACCCTTCAACAGACTTCTGGTTTGGAGTGCGTCTCGTTCAAAATCCAACATTGCAGCTTTATTTCTTCCTTATTTCAATTGTCAGCCTGAATTATACATGTCTCTGCAAATATCAGTTGAAGCTCGGTGGTTTAAGAGTGGGGGTTGGGGAGGGGGGTTGGGGTCTGTCTCCAGGTTCTGTGCAATGTTTTATCTCTCCTCTATATCTTGCAGGTCAGGGGAAAACCGGACAACAATGCACAAATGCTACACGTTCCTTATCTTCATGGTTTTAATTCTCCCATCACTGGGTCTCAGCAGGTGAGTTGGTTGTTTAAGAATAAAGGCTATGTATTCAATGTACAAACGTGATTTGGTGTATTGTGTTCAATTTTGCATTTGAGATATCGTCTTCAATTTTTGCACCTCCTACTATAGGAAGGATGTTGTTAAGCTGGAAAGGGTGCGGAGCAGACTTACAAGAATGTTGCCAGGACTTGAGCTATAGAGGTTGAGCAGGCTCGGACTGCATTCCTCACAGTGCAGGAGGCTGAGGGGTGATCTTAGAGCTGCATAAAAAAGATCACGGGAATAGATTGGGTGAAACCCAGAGTTGGGGAATCGAGGAGTAGGGGGCATAAGTCTGTGGGAAGGAAATATGTAATAGGATCCTGAGGGGCAACTTTTTTCACTCGGGTTGGTATATGGAACAAGGTGACGGTGGAGGTAGTTGAGACCTTTAAAAGACATTAGGACAGTTACATCAGAGCTGCCAACTCACACGCATTGAGCGTGGGACTCGCGCATTTCGCCCAATTGTCTCACGCTGATTTCTATGTTTCACGTCAATTCTATGTTTCAAGCTCCCCCTTTTATCTATGTTTCTATGCTTGAGTATATGGCAATAAAACTCGACCACTTGATTTTGAACCATTCATTAAATGGTGGAGGTATAATGTAGTCATAGAGTGATACAGTGCGAAAACAGGCCCTTCGGCCCAACTTGCCCACACACGCCAGCATGTCCCAGCTGCACTACCTGCTTTTGGTCCATATCCCTCCAAACCTGTCCTATCCATGTATCAGGCTAACTGTTTCTTAAATGTTGGGATAGTCCCTGCCTCAACTACCTCCTCTGGCAGCTTGTTCCATACACCCACCACCTTTTGTGTGGAAAATGTTATCCCTTAAAAATACTTCAAACAAAAAACATTGAAATCATACTTCTACAATGTACTAAAACATGATTTTAGCACCTCAAATTTCAAAACGTCCCTACCATGGGAGGGGAGGCCACCCCTCTCCCACACCCTCCCCCCACTCAGTCAATCCACTCCCACACCGGGTACCCACTAAGCCAGTGATTACTGATCTCTCAGCCCCCCCACTTTCAAAAATGCTCCACGGCCCCTGGTTCAGACAGAGAGCACTTCCAGATGTGAGCGGGGAACTGAGTAAGGCCACTTGTCCATGATGTCTGGATCCCAATGCTCAGTGCTTCGTGTTTCGGAATTGATGTCTGGATCCCAATGCGACTTTGGGTGGGGTGGGGAATATTAAATTCGTGACGGTGTTCGGAGTATTTATTGGCTAATAAATTTATGATTTGTTAATCAGCTCGGTGTCAACTCCCAATGCCCATAATGCTACAGTTTATATGAATCCACGGTGTTGTATTGATTATGGGCAAACCCAGCCCAGGGGATGGGATAAGTAGTAATATTAAAATGGCCAGTGCAGGTGTCAGGCGCAAATGTTTGTCCACTTGCCACAACCTCCACAGTCCCGATAACCCCTTTTTCCATATCCCTCCAAAAATGTTAAATATTGGGAAATGTAAAGCGTGGGATTGTCATTTTGCCACCAACTAGGGGTGAAAATCCTCGTTATGGCAGCTTGTTTCCATACACCCCCACCCTTTTGTGTGGAAAATGTTATCCCTTAAAAATACTTCAAACAAAAAACATTGAAATCATACTTCTACAATGTACTAAAACATGATTTTAACACCTCAAATTTCTAAATGTCCCTACACCCTCCCCCCACTCAGTCAATCCACTCCCACACCGGGTACCCACTAAGCCAGTGATTACTGATCTCTCAGCCCCCCCACTTTCAAAAATGCTCCACGGCCCCTGGTTCAGACAGAGGGCACTGCCAGATGTGAGCGGGGAACTGAGTGAGGCCACTTGTCCGTAATGTCTGGATCCCAATGCTCAGTGCTTCGTGTTTCGGAGTTGGCTAATGTTATTGATTTGTAATTAGTTGACAAAATCTTAATTTATTAATCCAGAATATCCAGGGGGATGGGATAAGTGTAATATTAAAATGGCATGCAAGGTGTCAGGCTGTCTGTCACAACATACAGCCCGATAACCCATTATTTCCTTCAGTTAAATATTGGGAATGTAGCAATATTGTCATTTGCCACTCGACTATTATGTTTGTTTACCACCGACTATTTCTAACCCCCCCCCCCCCCCCCCCCGCAAATTCCTTTGACAGGTTGAATAGAAATGTCCCCAATCTTGCTGTTTTATTAATTGAACACATAGATAAACATCCTCAAGGAGTGTAATCAGATGGAAACTGATTCAGATGTGATGTTTAAGAGCTTGTTCAAAGAAGGGGCATATTTTAAAGGAGTGATAGATATACTTGCAGGGGAATGTGTGAGGAGGTTATTATTTTCTTTAGTTTTAGCTTGAACCAGCACATCTGAAGATTCAAAGTTTGATATAGTAATTGTGCTGATACTGGCTCCAACCAACCACGTAATGAATATCATCCATTCTGGAGGTTTTATTTTCCTGATACTATTTAAACTTCACAATTTGCACTCGGTACATGTTAACTGTAATATAATAATGTATGCATGTTGGTAGGTGCAATCAAAACAAAGATATTTTTATCATTGTTGGGTTATGAATACCACAGAAAATATGATGTACTCTCAAGATCACGTTAAATAGAATATTATTGCTTAAATATATAGTTATTGGATTTTGCATTTCGGAAAAGCCCCAGTGAGAGGAAGACAGCAAAATACTGAAAATATTGGGGGTGAAAATGACTTCAGGACAATTTGTTAGGAAAATGAAGGAAATTGTAACAGAATACGTATACAGCTGAATGAGTATAATTTTATGGATGAGAAATTGTGTTCAACCAATTGATGAGTTCTTTGACAAAGTAACAAGCATGTTAGATAACAAGGAAGCCAATGGATGTAGCAAATTTTGTCTGTAAAGTGCCCCATAAAAAATTGCAACATTAGATAAGCACCTGTGGACTTGAACGTAATGGGTTAAGTCCAGGGGGTCAGATATGGGGCTTTTTATATGTGGGCCAGATATATTGTCAGTGCAGAGGGGCTACGAGCAAGGCCAAGTGTGCATCCAGTCAAGGTCTGGAATAGTACTAGGTGTGCAGTCAAAGCTGGGACCAGGGTAGTGTTCAGCACTGGGAACCTAAGCAGGTAAGCAGCTATGATCAGGGTAGACTAGGGGACCAGGTGTAAGGTTGGACTCGGGGTCAGGAGTGAGAGAAGGTATGCAACTGGAGTCGGGGTCAGGAGTAGTACCAGGTGTGCAGCGAGACCCAGGTTGGTCAACATGGGCCAAGTGCTTGATTATGATCTGACTTCCATACATGAATAAACTAAGATCATTCATGTGCTGCACCTGTTGATCAGAGCCTGGCTCTACTGTGGAATGTAATTTAGCCTAACTTTATTCATAGCTAATCCAATTTAAAGCATAAATATTGCATTCAAGTGTAAGTTAAACGCTACAGTGTGCACCAGATTGCACAATTTCAAACTGAAAAATGCCAAAGCTCCGTACCAATAGGAGGGGGAGGCACCCCCTCTCTCACACCCTCCTCCCCCCTCAGTGGGTCAGGCAGCATCTCTGGAAAAGGGTCCCGACACAAAACGTTGCCTGTCCTTGTCTTCTTTAAATGTTTCCCAACCCACTGCGATACACCAGAGCTGAGAAATAGTTCCCTTGAACCTGCCTGTACTCTCTTGTAAACTTCTCCCCCGTCTCCTCGTTTCCCCCGTCCCCTCAACCCCGACTGAGTGTGAGAATTGCTTGCTTAATCGTTTCCCAAAACACAGTCAATGTGCTCTAGCAAGGTCTCCTGAAGGAGGCCCGTTTTAAACCATTGGTCTGAAGGTAGTGTGGAAGACAATGGATAGAAGGTTACCAATGAAGGCTGGCAACTCTGACTGCAGTGCAGTAATTACTCAGCACATCCACTCAAAGCTGATTTACAGTAAACTGGAACGCAAACTCCACATAAATCTCTAAGACTCTGCTTGTTTTGATTCCAGTCTGGATCTGTTTTTCCGTTGGCTGTTTGACAAGAAGTTCCTGGAAGAAGCTTCTGTACGGTTTGAGTGAGTATCTATCATTGAGTGATGCAAGTGCATGCAATGTCTCCACGTTTGCTGAATGTCCTAATGGTTGATCTGGCAGTGGGGTGTATTGGGAGTTTGTCCTCTGATACGGTCTGCTGACGGGTCAGTTTTAGTTTAGTTTAGACATAAAGCGCGGAAACAGGCCCTTCGGCCCATCGAGTCCGCACCGACCAGCGATCCCCGCACATTAACACTACCCTTCACACACTAGGTACAATTTACATTTATACCAAGCCAATTAACCTACAAACCTGTACGTCTTGGGAGTGTGGGAGGAAACAGAAGATCTCGGAGAAAATCCACGCGGTCACAGGGAGAACGTACAAACTCCCCGTACAAGAAGCTGCGTACGACCGCAATGCGCCTGCGTGCTGACAGGCCGTGGCGCTCGAAGATTTCAGACACTCAGTTTTTCGGAGCCCCGCGCGGTCGGGACCAGCCCCACACAACTCCGCGCTTCTAAGTGGGACTGGCCCCGCGTGGCCATACGGTGCCCGTACGCCTCAAGCGACCACGTTTGGTCGTGCCAAACGCATGCAATCGCATCCAAGTGGGACAGGCCCTTAAGGCATCGCCTCTCTGGGAGAGTCGGGAGTAGTTTAGTTTAATTTATTGTCACGTGTACCGAGCTACAGTGAAAAGCTTTAGCGTGCTAACCAGTCAGTGGAAAGACAATATGCGATCGAGCCGTCCACAAAGTACAGATGCATGTAAAGGGATAATGTGAATAAAGTTTAGGGCAAGTTAAGGTCCAATCAAAGATAGTCTGAAGGTCAATAACCCTGTAACTGGCATTTGGCAATGGCTCTATGTGGCTCCCCTTGGAATGGGAAAGCATGTTACATGTGGTGGTGATCTTTCACTAACTCTCAACTTGTCTTGTGTTTCAGGTGTGTCTTTCTCCCCGATAATGGTGCTTTTTTTGTGAACTACGTGATTGCTTCTGCGTTCATCGGAAATGCCATGGACCTGCTGCGCATCCCTGGCCTGCTGATGTACATGATCCGCCTCTCCTTGGCCAAGTCGGCAGCAGAGAGGAAGAACGTCAAACGTGTAGGTCTTGCTAATTAATTTCTCTTGCTCTCCGGGTATACCGGCCCTCTGCTACCACTATTCGCAAGGAAAGGTTACAACTATTATAAAAGTGATTTTGTAATTGTACATCAGATCCCATAAGATCCCATGGACACGGACACCCTGTTTAAAAGAGTGGCTAAGCAGACCTCGCCAGCATTGCTCTGTCGAGGCAAGGTTCTGGAGGAGCTCAGCAGATAGGCAGTATCTGGCGAGGAAATGGACAGGTGACATTTCTGGTCGAGTCCCTTCTCCAATCAATCCAAAGAGAGGGGCATCCCAAACCCAAAACGTTGCCCAATCTTCAACCCGTCTGTTATCAGGCTTCTGAACGGCCCTTCCATAAGCTAGGGTACTGTCCGATTCACCTCTACCCCATTGCGGACATTGGACTTTGTCTGTGGAACTGGTGCGCTACAATGCTGAGAACTATATTCTGCACTCTGTATCTTTCCCTTTGCTCTACCTATTGTACTTGAGTTTGACTTGATTGTATTTACATCTAGAATTATCTGATCTGATTGGATAGCATACAAAACAAAGCTTTCCACTGTACCTCGGTACATGTGACAATAATCAACCTAAATCGACGCGAAACATCGCTCCATCAGTCTGAAGAAGGTCCCAACTCAACGTCACCTATAGAGAACTCAATAGACAATAGACAATACTCAACGCATGCTCCCACCATTGATCTGAGCCAGCATTCTTTCTCCCACTTTCCCCGCACCCAGCCTATCTCACCTTCCCTCTCTTCCCATCCCTTCCCCTTGATAACAAAACCATTTGCCTCTAACCCCCAACAGATGGGTGCAGCTAATACAACCAGTAACTGGTTGCATTATTATTGCAAATAAAATGTGCAGTTGTTGAAACGACAGCTAGCTGACACTGTGCAGAATTGAGAGTGTTTTATTCAAGCTAATTTTTTTTATTTTTTGGTGTTTTGTTTTTCCCCCCAAAGTTTGGAAGGGTCAGCACGGAAACAGCCCCACTAAGTCCATTCCCAACCACTGATCACCTGTTCACACTAATTCTATGTTATTTCGCTGTCACGTCCACTCCCCACCTACACATTAGGGGCAGTTTTTGCAGAGGCCAATTAACCTACAACCTCGCATGTCTTTGGGATGTGAGGGGCAAACCGCCGCACCTGGAGGAAAACCACGCGGTCACTTGGAGAATGTGCAAACTCTGTGTGTGCATGTACACGCACACGCAACAACCAGGATCACGCAACAACCGGGCGCACACACTGCCCACCGCACACCCCACACCCCACACCCCCCAGACCACCAAAGATCAGGATCATTCCTGAGTCTCTGGCTCTGTAAGGCAGTAGTCCTACCAGCTGCGCCACTCTACCGCCCATAAGATAGGTTTTGAAGAAAAAACAGGCACAAATTTAACCTTGAGGAAGCAGCAATATTTATCAATATTGAACATCAATTATTAAAAATTAAAATTATACCATTATTAAAATGATACCATTATTAAAATTAAATCAATATTAATAAACACATCATCTGACTGCTTTCTAATCTTATGTAATGATGTGCAATAGTAATAATGTTATTTGATCAGAGTCTGTTATCTGGTATACAATAGCATCTGGTTTAAAATTGGGCCAGAAATAAATTGTAACCTGCCTGTTGCCTGTTTATAGTGCAACTTTGCGCCAGAGAGACATTGCCAAGCTGACAGTAGCCTGCAACCCCTCAGCGTGCCCATTACTTGCAGTCCCTAGGAGGTGAGGAAGGAAGAGACGGAGAGCAGCCGAGAGGAGGAAATATGTATTTTTTTAAAGAGAGAGGAGACAGGAAAAAGACGAGAGCAGACAAGTCAGAATGGAGTAAGAGGTGAGAGTAAGGAAAACATAGATGTCTAAGGCCAGCAATAAATAAACATAAGTTGCAAGAAGCAAGTACAGCAAGTGTTATATACAAACTGTATTCGTTATGTTGTATGGTTTTTCCACAGGCTTGTATTACACTGGATCAGTTGACAATAACCCCCTCAAGATCTGTTTACCAGCAACAAGTGGGAGTGGGGGGAAGCAGCCAGTGCAGCTTTTGGACTGGTGTACGTCGGAGTCCTGTTTCATTTATGAAGCTGGATGTTCGTGTCATGAGTTGAATTCTTTCCCTCTTTACACCCAGAACGTACCAAAACTGGCTATTGCCTATGTGAGAGACATGATAGTATTCTCTTTAAGCCATCACCATCTGTGCAAAATGACTTTGATAGTTTTTTTTCCAGATGGGGCTACCCAAAGATTGACAAATCAAAGTCTCATCATCTCAGACACCCTTCATGACCTCCCCACTGATTCATCAGATGTCTAGCACCTTCATCTGAAAAATCTGTGTTTTGGCCTTTGTTTTCTTCTGCCCTCATGTAAAGAATGTAGATACATGGAGCAGTTCAGCTTCCTTCGGCCCACGATGTCCGTGCCGATCGTGATGCCAAGTTAAATTAATCTCCTCTGCCAGCATGTGATCCATATCCCTCCATTCCCTGCATATCCATGTGCCTATCTACAAGCCTCTGAGAGGCCACTATTTTATCTGCCGCCCTGGCAGTGCATTACAGGCACCCGCCAACATATTTGTAGGCACCCGTCTACAACCAAATAAGAGGCGCGCTAACCCTGGATAGCCAAACAGTTGATTAGTAGTCTTCTCAGTTCAGACTTGTGAAGCATTTCCCCTGCAATCAATTGCAAGGCACCACTAAAGAGCAGATTCGCATTCTGTTTGCATTTCCACTTTTGTATGGCTTGTGGGATCTGGCTTGGCCAAAATGAATGTTTCCGCTATAAACCGCGGGTGTTACCATTAAACCAAATGCACTAATTGCAGGCTGGTGGTTAATCTCCTTTGTTTAAACAGCTGAGTTCAGTCCTAGTGGAAAATTCCCAGGCATTGATGTCTTTAATCTGTACATGGGCTTAGGCCCCATGTTCGAATGCTGATCAACCATCCACACTGGTTATGGTTTATTACTGCCAGCCCAAAGATAAGACTGACCTCTTGGTCTAGTGGTAGCTAAATCCAAGGTTTCCAGGTGTGAAAACATTATGGATTACCCAGTTAATATCCCCGATCTCACATGCTTGTGTTTTTATGCAAAGCAGTGCTTATTGATTGAAAGACACAGCATGGAAACAGGCTCTTCATCCCACCGAGTCCACATCGAACACCCATTCACACTGATTCTATGTTATCCCACTTTCGTATCCACTCCCTACACACCAGGGGCACCGTACAGAAGCCAATTAACCTACAACCCTGCACATCTTTTGGATGTGGGAGGAAACCCACATGGTCACTGGGTGAACGTGCAAACTCCACATAGGTGGCACCCAAGGTCGGGATCGAAACCAGCGTTGTTTGTGAACTGGCTTTGAACAAGTTAGAACTCAATGAAGTGAGCTCAGCTCAACTTGGTTTGCACCGTGGCACCTCTCCTTAATGTCTTTGCTCAAGCCAGGCTCTTCAGTTTAAAGATTTGTGGTCTGGTCCGATTGCGTTGTTAGGGCCAGAAGAGTTATGCTGCACAAAAACAAGCCCTTCGTGCCATCCTATTAACGATAACCATCAAATCCCCATCTCCAGGAATCCCATTTACCACCAGTTGTTTGGTAGCCTGTTATGCCGTGGCAGTTCAGTGATTGCCTCCATACTTGCATGTTGTGAGAGCCTCCGCATCCACCACCCACTCCGCCAGTACGCTCGAGACTCGAACCACCCTCTGGAGGAAAAATAGTCTCCATTACACTGTAACCTAGAACAGCACACAATGTCTGTGCCGAACATGATGCTGAGCTAAGCTAATCTCATCTACATGCACATGATGCCTCTCCCACCAGTGTGCATCCCTGCATATCCATGTGCCGATCTAAACGCCTCTCATGTACCACTGTCGTAACGTGCCTCCACCACCACTCCTTGGCGGCATGTTCCATGCACTCGCCACACTTTATGTAAAAATAAAACTTGCTCCTCTCATCTTAAAGCTATGCCCTCTAGACTTTGACATTTCCATTCTGGTGGTGGAAAAGGTTCTGACTGTCTACCCTATCTGTGCCTCTCATAATTTTATATCCTTCTCTCATGTCTCCCCTCAGCCTCCGACACTCCAGTGAAAACAATCCCAAGTTTGTCCATTGTATTATGTCCCGTTTTAACCCCTTTACCTTCAGCCTATGCCTTCCTGTTAAGCACACCTCTGCTTGGTGCTCAGTCCTATTCCATAAGGTCATAATAAGTGATAGGAGTAGAATTAGGCCATTCGGCCCATCAAGTCTACACCGCCATTCAATCATGGCTGATCTATCTCTCCCTCCTAACCTCATTCTCCTGCCTTCTCCCCATAACCTCTGACACCCGTACTAATGAAGAATCTATCTATCTCTGCCTTAAAAATATCCACTGACTCGGCCTCTACAGCCTTCCGTGGCAAAGAATTCCACAGATTCACCACCCTCTGATTAAAGAAATGTCGTCTAATCTCCTCCCTAAAAGAACGTCCTTTAATTCTGAGGCTGTGACCTCTAGTCCTAGACTCTCTCACTGCCTCCCCTTAATTGTTGTATGCTTATTCTTCCAGCACCAAGCCTATGAGTTCCAGTTTGGAGCAGCTTATGGGTGGATGATGTGCATCTTCACCGTGGTTATGACCTACAGCATCACGTGCCCCATCATCGTTCCATTTGGTGAGTGTTTCATCTTGGACTATCCTCGAATTGCAGCCCCTTCTGTTAATGAGAGTAAGTTCTCCACATGTAGAAACAAAGAACTGCAGATGCTGGTTTATGCCAAAGATAGACACAAAGTGTTGGACAGGCAGCATCTCGGGAGAATATACACAAAATGCTGGAGTAACTCAGCGGGGCAGGCAGCATGTCTGGAGAGAAGGAACGGGTGACATTTCGGGTCGGGACCCTTCTTCAGACGGAGTCAGGGGAAAAGTGAAACGAGACATGCTGGGAAACGAGAAAGGGAAAAGGAAGGACATCCTTGTGATTGAGGCAGTGCAGCGTAGGTTCACGAGATTAATCCCTGGGATGGTGGGATTGTCATATGAGGAAAGATTGAAAATAGGCTTGTATTCACTGGAGTTTAGAAGGATGAAGGGGATCTTATAGAAACTTATAAAATTATAAAAGGACTGGACAAGCTCGATGCAGGAAAAATGTTCCCAATGTTGGGCGAGTTCAGAACCAGGGGCCACAGTCTTAGAATAAATGGGAGGTCATTTAAGACTGAGGTGAGAAAAAACATTTTCGCCCAGAGAGTTGTGAATTTATGGAATTCCTTACACAGAGGGCAGTGGAGGCCAAATCACTGGATGGATTTAAGAGAGAGTTAGATAGAGCTCTAGGGGCTAGTGGAATCAAGGGATATGGGGAGAAGGCAGGCATGGGTTATTGCTAGGGGACGATCAGCCATGATCACAATGAATGGCGGTGCTGGCTCAAAGGGCTGAATGGCCTCCATCCTGCACCTATTTTCTATGTTTCTATGAGAGAACATGGGCCATGGGTGGCACGGCAGTAGAGTTGCTACCTCACAGCGCCGGAGACCCGGGTTCCGTGACCTCGTGGACTTTCTCTGAGATCTTATGTTTCCTCTCACACTCCAAAGACGTACAGGTTTGTAGGTTACTTGGCTTGGTGTATGTTTAAATTGTCCCTAGCATGTGTAGGATGGGGTCAATGTACGGTGATCATTGGTCGGTGCGAACTCGGTGGATAAAGGGCCTGTTTCCGCGAGGTATCTCTAAACTAAACATCTGAGGAGAAAAATGGGTAAGTGACTTTTTGGGTCGAACCTCATCCTCGGACTGGATGTGATTTGACTTTTCACTTGGCCCACACTGACCTCTCCTGGAAGATTACCATCTTTGCAGTGTGCAAGTAATTTTTCTTAATCAGTTTAACGATTCTTGGTATAATTTTAACGGTCGGGTAACTGTAAATGAAATTGTATTTTCGTTTATTAGTTTCCAGCTAATCCAAACATCTGTCGGGGGTGTGGATGTGAACATAATCAGTGTATTGGTCACAGTGCATTAGTGGTCCCCTTATTTAATTAAAATTGTTTTATGGTGCGGGCAATGGATTAACCACTGGAGGTTGCTCGGCAAAATATTATCCTTGTGCACTTTATTTGTGTTGAATGACTGATTGCAAGCTCCCCTGTGGGCTAAGTGGTTGTGCACGCCACGTGGTCTGTCCCAGAGCCCGGAGACTGGGAATGCTGCCAGTGCCAACTGCTAACAAAGCTAGCTGTCCTCAGCCGAGGTTAAAGTCACTCCTATGCTCTCGCTCTTGGGAGAAAATAATTGAATGGGTGTCCCCTTCCCCCGCACCCTCCCCACCTGAAGAGTCACTGCCTTTAATTGCCTCCCCTCGGTCATGACTGACAATGGGTGATGCATCCTGATCGGATGCAAGCCTGGGCGATGTCATATGGAGGACAAGCTGTTGCCCATGCAGCACGTCCCCCCCCCTCTCCATGTCGCTGATCGATCCAAAGGAACAACAGGGCCGTTACAGTTTGGCACCAGTGCTGTCGCAGGAGCTGCCAGCGCGAGGTTGTAGACAACGACGAACTGCCTTAGGAGCTCCGACTCCAGATTTTCTTGAGGTTTACTCCTGGAGCCTTTTCCATGACTAGATATGGCCACAAGGCAGTGGAGGTTTTAAATTCGAGTTTACCCTCTCCTGGATGGACTGCCTTCCCAGGTTGATGAGCCCCATCTGCCCGAGACTGGTGGTGGCGGAAGTGTCCGCCTTCCCATGCCCACTGCCCAACCCCACCTGAAGAGTCACTGCCAAGCAGCGCATTAACACGCCCGTCGATCCAACTTGCCCACGTCAACCAAGATCCCCCCCCATCCACACTAGTTCCACCTGCCTGAGTTAGATCCACATCCCGCTAAACATTTCCGATCCATGTACCAGTACAAGTGCCTTTTGAATATTGTTAAAGTACCTGCCTCTGCTACCTCCTAAGGCAGCTCGTTCCACATACCCACCGCCCTGAGTGATAAAGTTGTCCCTCTGGTTCCTATTAAATCTTTCCCCTCGAACCTTAAATCCTTTGTCCTCTTGTTATTCATCCCGTGACCCTGGGTACAAGAATGTGCACTTGCCCTACATATTCCCCTTGTGACTGTACACCTTTATAAGACCACCCCTCTGCCTCCTGCTCTCGTCAAGTCCCCGCCTGCCCAGCCTCTCCCTATAGCTCAGCTCCTCGAGTCCTGGCAACATCCATGTAAATCTTCTCCACGCTCTTTCCAGCTTAATGTCCGCCTGATAGCAGGGTGACCAAAACAACATCTTTCCTATAGCAGAGTGTGGATTCTAAGCAGGACGGGTAGTGCAAGTGAACACACACACACACAGGTGAGTGTGACCCCCTTCTGGGCTGTAGAAGGATTCTGTGTGTAAAACATTCACCACTCTCTGTGTAAAAAATGATTTTCTCATCTCTGTGTAAAAAGCGAGATGAGAAAATCATTTTTTACACAGTGGTGAATCTGTGGAATTTTCTGCCACAGAAGGTAGTTGAGGCCAGTTCATTGGCTATATTTAAGAGGGAGTTAGATGTGGCCCTTGTGGCTAAAGGGATCAGGGGGTATGGAGAGAAGGCAGGTATGGGATACTGAGTTGGATGATCAGCCATGATCATATTGAGTGGCGGTGCAGGCTCGAAGGGCCGAATGGCCTACTCCTGCACCTATTTTCTATGTTTCTATGTAGAGTTTATTTGTCTGGTTCGTGAAGGTAAAACTATATTTTACAAAACTGCCTGCATGCAGTCCCTGTCGGTCTGAAGAAGGGGCCTGACCAAATACGTCCATCTCCCTCCCCGCATGCTGCCTGACCCGCTGAGTTCCTCTAGCACTTTGCCTTCTGCTAAATAGCTAAAGTGTTGCTGGATACCTCTTTATAAAATTATTTTGGTCACCATTAGTACAACGCATGATGCTTGAGTAACTCAGCGGGTCAGGTAGCAACTGTGTCATCATAATCTGTTTTTAAAATCTCTTTCAACTTCCGTTATAGTTCTACTTTAGACTGAGAGTTCAAACAAACCCTCATCATGGTTAACTTATGATTAAGGTGTTTATAGGCTGACCAATTACAATATCTTCTTGCCATTGCAAAGAACATACAACAGTACAGTGTGTGAAGGAACTGCAGATGCTGTTTTTAAACCGAAGATAGACACACAATGCTGGAGTAACTCAGCGGGACGGGCAGCATCTCTGGAGAGAAGGAATAGGTGATGTTTCGGGTTGAGACCTTTCTTCAGACTCAGTACAGCACAGGAACAGGTCCCGCTGCCTATAGTGTCAGCGCAAAACATCAGGTGAAGGGGAGGTAGATTTAATAGGAACCTGAGGGGTAACTCTTTTTGCACAAAGGGTTGGTGGGAGTCTGGAAGGAGCTGCCAGAGGCAATAGTTGAGGCAGACACTATCGCAGTGTTTAAGAAACATTTACACAGGTACATGCATGGGTCAGGTTTAGTCGAGTCAAGAGTGTTTTATTGTCATATGTCCCAGATAGGACAATGAAACTCTTACTTACTGCAGCACAACAGAATATGTAAACATAGTACACAATGGGAGAAGAAAAAAAGTTCAGTGTGTGTGTGTGTGTGTATATATATATATATATATACACACACACATGTTGGGCTGAAGGGCCTGTTTCCACTCTGTATCACTCTGACACTGATTCTCCACCCTTGGAGTAAAGAAGCTTCTCCTCATTGAGCTTTTTTTTGCCTTCCATCACAGTGAGGAATGTTGAGGAGTCACCGTGGTGGACGTTTATGGTAAAATGTATTTTGTGTGTTCCGTTGCTTTTTATTAGTATGACTGACTTGGCAAACAAAACTCCTCGTATGTTGCACAACATACTTTGCTAATAAAGTCCGATTGTGATTGATCTCTACGATTCTAAGATATGAAAGCTCTGCCTTTCAAATTTCATACGTGAGCTGAACTGCATTTCACAAACTGTACGCATTGATAGTAAGCCCTTTATTGTCATATGTCCCAGATAGGATGCCCTCCACCGCAAACGGTGTCTAAGGCAGGCCGGGAAAATCATCAAGGACCCCTCTCACCCTAACCATGGACTATTTGCCCTCCTCCCACCAGGGAGGCGGTACAGGAGCCTCGGGTCTCGCACAAGCAGGATGAGGAACAGCTTTGTATATATATATATACTGTGTATACATATATATGTGATATATTATATGTGTATATATATATATATATGTATATATATATATATGTGTATATATCTATTATGCTCTCCCATCTGTATACATTTATTTATATGTATGTGTTTAATATATCCACGTTGTATATGTGTGTGTGTGTGTATTTTTATTTCTACTATCTTGCACACACACACACAGATGCTAAACTGCATTTTATATTGTATACTGTACTCGTATTTGTGCAATGACAATATACACACAATGAACTTTTTTTCCAGTGCCAATAGGGTAGTCCATGTATGGACATCCTGTGCCGAAGGGCCTGTTTCCACGCTCTTCACTCTGAATGATTCTCCACCCTTGGAGTAAAGAAGCTTCTCCTCATTGAAGAGATTGAGTTTTTTTTTGCCTTCCATCACAGTGAGGAATGTTGAGTCACCGTGGTGAATGTTTATGTTAAAATGTATTTTGTGTGTTCCGTTGCTTTTTATTTGTATGACTGACTTGGCAAACAAAACTCCTCGTATGTTGCACAACATACTTTGCTAATAAAGTCCGATTGTGATTGATCTCTACGATTCTAAGATATGAAAGCTCTGCCTTTCAAACTTCAGACGTGAGCTGAACTGCATTTCACAAACTGTACGCATTGATAGTAAGTCCTTTATTGTCATATGTCCCAGATAGGATGCCCTCCACCGCAAACGGTGTCTGAGACGGGCCAGGAAAATCATCAAAGACCCATCTCACCCTAACCATGGACTAATTGGTACAGGAGCCTCAGGTCTCGCACAAGCAGGATGAGGAACAGCTTCTTCAATAACACCATTACACTGCTGAACTCACAGTCCCGACGCTAGCTATCTTTTATGCTCTCCCATCTGTATACATTTATATGCCTATGTACCAGTTTAATTCATCCACATTGCACACATTTTTATTTCTACTATCTTGCACTTAGACCTGATGCTAAACTGCATTTTGTTGTACCTGTACTCGTATTTGTGCAATGACAATAAAGTTGAATCAAATTTCCAGTCGCCAAAGGGTAATCCATGTATGGGCATCGTGTGCCGAAGGGTCTGTTTCCACGCTCTTATCTTAATGCATCCTCCAAGTCTGAAGAAGGATCTCGACCCGAAACGTCACCCTTTCCTTCTCTCCAGAGATGCTGCCTGTCCCGCTGAGTTACTCCAGCATTTTTGCATCTACCTCCAAGTATTGATTGTATTTTAATCAATTTAATGGGACGTGGAAATGTTTTTTGTTTTGGTTTGCCTTTAGGTTTAATGTACATGCTCCTGAAGCACTTGGTGGATCGTTACAACATGTACTATGCCTACCTGCCCGCTAAACTGGACAAGAAGATCCACTCTGGGGCCGTGAATCAGGTGGTGGCAGCTCCCATCCTCTGCCTGCTCTGTCTGCTTTTCTTCTCCACCGTCAGAACAGGTGAGATGACTTTTCGCCCGTTCATTCATTCCTTCCTTCCACTCTTATCAAAGGTTTTGCACCCTCCCGCTTTGCAACCTTTGCAAGCTTTCCCAGCCTCCTTTCTCCCCCCCCCACCCCCCAAGCACACTCAATCTGAAGAAGGGTCCCGATCCGAAACATCTGTCCCGCTGAGTTACTCCAGCATTTTGTGTCTATCTTCGGTGCAAACTGGCATCTGTAGTTCCGTCCTACACATCTCCTATCCTTGTTCTCCAGAGACGGTGCCTGACATGCTCAGTGTTCTGCACTGGG
Organism: Leucoraja erinaceus; assembly: GCF_028641065.1. Lineage (NCBI taxonomy): Eukaryota > Metazoa > Chordata > Chondrichthyes > Rajiformes > Rajidae > Leucoraja > Leucoraja erinaceus. Next base: position 92,309,727 of record NC_073381.1, read on the forward strand.
TTCCATTTAAACCCCCTCCCATTTGTTCTGTCAGCTGTGTCTCAGCCATAGAGTGATACAGCGTGGAAACAGGCCCTTCGGCCCAACTTGCCCACACTGGCCAACAATATCCCAGCTACACTAGTCCCACTTGCCTGCACATGGTCCATATCCCTCCAAACCTATCCTATCCAATTACCTGTCTAACTGTTTCTTAAACAATGGGATAGTCCCAGCCTCAACTACCTCCTTTGGCAGCTTGTTCCGTATAACAACCACCCTTTGTGTGAAAAAGTTACCCCTCGGATTCGTATTAAATCCTTTCCCCCTCACCTTGAACCTATGTCCTCTATTCACCTACTCTGGGCAAGAGACTCTGTGCATCTACCCAATCTATTCCTCTCATGATGTTGTACACCTCTATAAGATCATCCTTCATCCTCCTGCTCTCCAAGAAATAGAGACCCAGCCTGCAGGAGTAGGCCATGTCGGCCACCCTTCTAGCCTGCACCATCCCATTAAATATCTCTAACCCCAACTGTGCTCTAGTCCAACTCACAATCCCGTACCTGCCTTCTGTCCATACCCCCTGATCCCTTTAGCCACAAGGGCCACATCTAACTCCCTCTTAAATACAGCCAATGAACTGGCCTCAACTACCCTCTGTGGCAGAGAGTTCCAGAGATTCACCACTCTCTGTGTGAAAAAAGTTTTTCTCATCTCGGTTTTAAAGGATTTCCCTCCTTATCCTTAAGCTGTGACCCTTTGTCCTGGACTTCCCCAACATCGGGAACAATCTTCCTGCATCTAGCCTGTCCAACCCCTTAAGAATCTTGTAAGTTTCTATAAGATCCCCTCTCAATCTCCTAAATGCTAGAGAGTATGACACAGTGCTAGACCTGCTGCCTTATAGCACCAAAGTCCTGACATCCCAGGAATCAGTCTGGTGAACCTTCTCTGCACTCCCCTCTATGGACCGCATAATGTCCTTCCTCAGATACCCTAGACCAAAACTGCACCCAATACTGCAGGTGTGGTCTCACCAAGACCCTGCTGTAAACTGCAGTAGAACCTCCCTGAACTAGAGTACTCAAATCCTCTGATGCTATGAAAGCCAACTCAGTGGGCTGAAGGGCTTACTTACTCCCCACTGCACCTCTAAACTATACCTTCAATGTATTTGGAATTTACCATCCTGGGACCCAGGTCTCTGCTGCTGTCTACCCTTCCCAATCGGTCTACCATTTAGATAATTATCTACTTTTTCCGGGTCTTTTGCCATAGAAAATGGATAACCTCATAAGATAGTGGTCACTCATCGTTATCTGCCTCTCTCAATGGGGTGGCAGACGAGAATGTCCCTTCAACTCTCAGATGGATCGTGCAGCTGCCATTTTGTTAAAACAGATCTGAGTTTCATAATCAATGTACATTCTTCAACTAACATCTCCAAAACAAATGATACAGTCCTTCCTCCTCACCAATTCTGCTCCAATTGGCTAGCCCACCGTGCATCCCTTAAGGGCATACCTTTAGAAATGGGATGAGGAGGAATTTCTTTAGCCAAAGCGTGGTGAATCTGTGGAATTCGTTGCCACAGATGGCTGAAGAGGCCAAGTTAGGTCTTTATTTCAAGTTAAACAAGTTGAGTCTTTATTCTTTGGAGCGCAGAAGGTTAAGGGGGGACTTGATAGAGGTCTTTAAAATTATGAGAGTTGAAGTGGATAAGCTTTTTCCATTGAGAGTAGGGAAGATTCAAACAAGAGGACATGATTTGAGAATTAAGGGACAGAAGTTTAGGGGTAACATGAGGGGGGACTTCTTTACTCGGAGAGTGGTAGCTGTGTGGAATGAGCTTCCAGTGGAAGTGGCGGAGGCAGGTTTGATTTTATCCTTTTAAAAATAAATTGGATAGGTATATGGACGGGAAAGGAATGGAGGGTTATGGTCTGAGTGCAGGTAGATGGGACTAGGTGAGAGTAAGTGTTCGGCACGGACTAGAAGGGCCAAGATGGCCTGTTTCTGCGCTGTAATTGTTATATGGTTATAAGTCGCCAGGTATTTTTAAAGCTGTTTGACAGATTCCTAATTGGTAAGGGTGTCAAAGATTATGGGGAAAGGCAAGAGAATGGGGTTGGGATAGATCAGCCATGATGGGAATGGCAGAGTAAACTTGATGGGCCGAATGGCCTAATTCTGCTCCCATGACGTATGAATAACCATAAAAAATATGTATATTTTCATTTAATTTCAGGCTTCTTAGCTGCTACATCCATGTTTACATTTGTTGTCCTGGTGGTCACTATCGTTATCTGCCTCTCTCATGTCTGCTTTGGCCACTTCAAATACCTCAGTGCACATAACTACAAGGTAAGCAGCAATGTATACCGTGTGCTGTAGTCTTGTGCCCGACACCCAGCTACCTATCTGGCTGTTTGCTTTAAGGTCTCTGTACAAGCACAAAGTACGGGTTGATTAGTACGGGTGTCAGATGTTATGGGGAGAAGGCAGGACAAGGGGGTTGGGAAGGAGCGATAGATGGCAGAGTAGACCCAATGGGCCGAATGGCCTAATTCTGCTCTCAAATAGCATCCACACTGAACAGGAATATTTTGATAACTCTAATTCTTCACAATTTGCTATTGGTCACGTTGCTTGTATTGTTTGATAACATTCCTGCTTCTCAGGAGTGCAATGGGTGTGTTCTATGTACAAGTATGTATGTGTACACCACCAGCATGCAAGTTAACTGGGTAACCTTAAGAGTGTGCCTCGGAACCAGCTTATTGATTCATGCAATGCATGATGCATCGACCTGTATGACACAATAAAACACCGCTTGATGTTAGCCAAGGGAGCGACAAAGTGCTGGAGTAACTCAACAAGTTCGGCAGCATCCCATGAGGTGTTACTGCAGCACCCTGTGTCTTGTTTTTGTAAACCAGCATCTGCATTTCCTTGATAGACACAAAAGACTGGATGGAGTGACTCAGCGGGACAGACAGCATCTCTGGATAGAAGGAATAGGTGACGTTTCAGTTCGAGACCCTTCTTCAAACTTCAAGCCATGTCTAAAGAAGGGTCTCGACCCGTAAGGTCACCCATTCCTTCTCCCCAGAGATGCTGCCTGTCCCGTTGAGTTACTCCAGCATTTTGTGTCTGTCTTCGCTGTGAACCACCATCTGCAGTTCCTTGTGTCTCCTTATCTAAAGGAGTGCTGGTTTACCCCTTTGCCTCTGCTAGATATCACTGATATTAATGCCCTTTGGATGGTTTAAATAGTGGTGACCTCCTTCACTTTGCTTGAGAATCTTTTTACGTTATGCCCTTGCGAATCTGAATGAGGATGGTTAAATAGTTGGCCACCAAATGCTGGAGCAACTCCGTGTGTCAGGCAGCATATCTGAAGAATATAGATAGGTAACGTTTCACTTTGAATCCCTTCTGACTGAAGATGATGGATAATCACCTATTCCTTTGCTCCTGAGATGCTGCCTGACCCGCTAAGTTACTCCCGCATTTTGTATCTTTCTTTGGTTCAAACCAGCATCCTCTGTTCATTTTGATTATGTTTTGATTTTTAAAAAATGAGATGTCTTTCCATCAATTAAGGGCGGCATGGAGGCACAGCGATAGAATTGCTGCCTTACAGCGCCAGAGACCTTGTGTTCGATCCTGACTTTGAGCCCTGTTCCACTGTACGAGTTCATTCAAGAGCTCTCCCGAGTTTAACAAAACCCATCAAACTCATGGTAGCACGTAGAATGTACGGCGGAGCTCGGGAACGTCTCTTAGCGACTCGTAACGCTAACGGCAGGTTCTCGGGAATCGCGGTAAGCTCGGGAAGAACTCTTGAATGAACTCGTACAGTGGGACAGGGCTTTAAGGGTGCCGTCTTTGCAGAACTTGTTCCTTCCCCCTGTGACCGCGTGGGTTTTCCCCAGTTGCACCGGTTTCCTTCCACACTCCGAAGATGTGCACGTCCAAAGACGAGGTTAATTGGCTTTGGGTCAAAATTATAAATAGTCCCTATTGTGCAGGATAGTGCTAGTGTACGGATATCGATGGCCAGCGAGAATTCAGTGGCCGAAGGTCCTGTTTCCGCGCTGTATCTCTGATCTAAACTACGTATGGGATAATTAAGTATCCCTACTTTTTTTTCTGAAATTGATTCTAAATTAGACTGGATTCCTGCAGGTGATCTTGCCATTATTTGTTTCATCGGAGTTAGTGAGGACTTCTAAGTGATGGGCCTTCACGAAGCATTACTTGCTCATGTACTTGTGAGCAGGGTTTTCTGGGTGGCAGTTTTTGCAACTCTACCCTGGGTACACTGAGACCACTTGAACGTGACTGTGCCCCGACTGGGACCTGCTCAGTCAGTAACGATCAAGCCCATGGATCAAGAGCACTCTAGCCTAAAGAATTGTCAGCTCCCTGGCTATTCTACCGGGAGTAGTTGTTGTTTTTGGTGTGTTTTGGTTGTTTGATTCCCTGGTCTCAAGTCATGAATCTTCTGGGGACACAAGAGACTGACTGCAGATGCTGAAATCCTGTGCAAAACACAAAGTGCTGGAGGAACTCAGTGGGTCAGGCTGCATCTGTGGAGGGAAATGGAGAGATAAACGTAGAACGCAGGAATGGGCCCTTTGGCCCACAATGGTTTTGTGCCGAACATGATGCCAACAGATTTCATCAGCCTGGACATGATCCGTATCCCTGTATTCCTTGCACTTCAATTTGCCTATTCAAAACCCTTTTCAACGCCACTATTGTATCGGCCGCCATCACCATCCCAGGCAGTGCGTCGAGCGACCCTCCACTCTCCACTATAATAAAAACGTACCCCGCACATCTCCATTAAACTTCCCCCCTCTCACCTTATAGCTGTGCCCTCTAATGTTGGACGTATCTACTCTGGGAGAAAGGGTAGACAGTGTGAACATAGAAACATAGAAATTAGGTGCAGGAGTAGGCCATTCGGCCCTTCGAGGCTGCACCGCCATTCAATATGATCATGGCTGATCATTCAACTCAGTATCCCGTACCTGCCTTCTCTCCATACCCCCTGATCCCCTTAGCCACAAGGGCCACATCTAACTCCCTCTTAAATATAGCCAATGAACTGGCCTCAACTACCCTCTGTGGCAGAGAGTTCCAGAGATTCACCACTCTCTGTGTGAAAAAAGTTCTTCTCATCTCGGTGTCTATCTCTGCCTCGTGTACTTTTACATACTTCTATCGAATCTTCCCTAAACCTATGTTTTGGGTTCATTGGGCAGTTGACGTTTCAGAATGATATGCTCCTTCAGACTCTGAAGAGGTTGTCCGGACTCCACGTGTCTGTCACATTTCCCTCCCCAGATGCTGCCAGTCCCGCTGAGTTCCTCCGGCACTTTGTGTTTTGCTAATGAAACTTGTGCCCCATTCGTCCCTTCCATCTAAAAGTAAAGGTGTTTCTGTGGTCTGCGTTTCATGGTCTTTCTGTCTGTCTGCCTTGCATTATAATGCCCCAGTGTTTACTGAGTGTGTCCCATCACAAGAGGTGAGAGCGCCAGCAATTTCCATTCAACCCATTAGGGCTGTATATGACAGAACGAGCCTCAGCCAAAACTTTCCATTGAGTAATGGCAATTGGAGTGGGAACAACAGTTTGCTTTGTGTCTTTTCCCCCAGGAGACCACTGAAAGCAATGTTAAAGCAAGGATTGAATCCGTTAGCACTATTTTCACGGAGGAGGAGGCATTTAAATCGCTAATGAACCTTGCTAGATCTTTTTGTTTCCACTTGCAGATAAAATAACATTCCCCCATTGATTTTCAGCAAACCTCTCCTCCAGCAGATGCAATAAGTACAGAGGATGAATCCTGTTACAGGACGCTGGTAAATCTCACCATGGGGGAATTAACCCTGACTAATGTTTACCAAATCATTCTTGCAGAACACGGTGATGCGTAACAATCAAATTTGAAACCTGGACTCAATTTTTGCATGCTGGGCCTTTTTCCTGTCGTTTCATTTCATGCTTCTCCAGGCGAGGAATTCAAGGCGGCCAGTGGGGAAGTTCCTCAATTTTTGCTTCCTGTAGTATCGTCAGGTCGTCACGGAAACAAACTAATGTGTGGTTTAGTTTCGCTGTGCAGATTAAAGGAGCTCTGTGCAACCTAAAGCACCGGCAATCCAGTTCACAGAACCAGGGCACATTTATTCCCTTCTCATAGAATATAAGAGCAAAAGTAGGCTGTTTGAGCCTGCTCCACCATCAGTGAGATCATGGCTGTTACTGGTTTTTGTTTGCCTGCTATCCCGTCAAAGAAAGAAATACTATGCACCACTGGTTAGATGGTACCCAAGGTCACGGAGCTGTGAAGATGGACACGGGATGCTGGAGTAACTGGAGACATCTTTACCCATTCCTTCCATCTAGAGACGCTCATGACTCAGCTGTGGTTCATCTCTGATCCTGCATCCCTTACTCTCGACTGACATCGTACTCCATGCCCTTAGTCAGACATAGTCTCGACCCGAAACGTCACCCATTCCTCCTCTCCAGAGATGCTGCCTGTCCCGCTGAACTACTCCAGCATTTTGTGCCTCTCTTCGGTTTAAACCAGCATCTGCAGTTCCATCCCACACTACTTCATATTCAGTTTATTGAGTCCCACAGCCAATCTATTACAAAGTCCATGGCCATTCTAAAAATAAATGGTGGTGAAATAGCCGAGCAGCAATTTTTTGTCAATACCTGCCCAAAGCTGTTTGGTTCAGAATGGTACAGTACCAGATCAAACCTCACTGGGGCATGTGTGTGAGTGGAAATTGCTCCCCCTCCCCCTCCCCCCTCTCCGTTTCTACGCTGTATCTCTAAACTAAACTAAACCTGTCCAAATGGCATTTAAATGCTGTTATAGTAAAGAGCACAAGAACCACATAACTTCAGGAAGTGTCTCGGGATCAATGGATTGGAAATAAATGTGTCCTAACCCTGTGTTGAAACGCTGACAAACAGATCAGTAACAGCAGACTCCTAATCTCCAGTGGAGCCCTTTTGATCAAAGTTGCCAAAATACTTCCTCCAGATTAATAAAACGTGAAAAAGTAAGTGGTTCACACAGCCCCTTGAATCTATTATCGCAGTTCAATAAGATCATGAGAACTTTCGATATCACTTGATTCCTTTATTAATCTCAACCATGAATATATTTATTCATCATCCACCACTCTGAATAACTACTTTCTGACCAAATCATACTTCACTTCCTGCATTTAACTCATTGGGAATGCTCTCCTCTGAATTCACCCTGCAGGTGGGAGATGGGAGCACGAGGAGATCTGTGGTAGATCTGTTGAATGTCCTTTCGAGGCGAAAGGACATTCAGTTGCGCGCTCAGCAAACGAGGCGTGAGCCTGTGTCTGGGCCTGACTGGCTTTGGACACGGGCTGGGTTCTGATACCAGAGTGGGTTCACAGAAAGACTGCTGATGGCTATTGGTCTCACTTACAGATCGACCGCAGTGAGGCGGATGGAGCAGTGGAAGCAAACGGACTTCGGGAAGGCACTTCGTCCCCACCCAAAGTCACAGTAAGTTTCCCTTTCATCCATTGCTTTCAGATTGCCCCCATCTTTATTGCACTTCTCTAGCGCCTTCAGTGAGTCTATTTTTGCCCCCAAGTTCTTTAGTAGGCACTTCGAGCCTGCACCGCCATTCAATATGATCAGCGATCATCCAACTCCTCCATAGATCCCCTTGAGGGCCACATCTACTCCCTCTTTTAGCCAATGAACTGGCCTCAACTTCAGAGAGTTCCAGAGATTCACCACTCTCTGTGTGAAAAAAGTTCTTCTCATCTCGGTTTTAAAGGATTTCCCCTTTATCCTTAAGTTGCCCCCTTTGCCCTGGACTTCCCCAACATCGGGAACAATCTTCCTGCATCCAGCCTGTCCAACCCCTTAAGAATTTTGTAAGTTTCTATAAGATCCCCTCTCAATCTTCTAAATTCTAGAGAGTATAAACCAAGTCTATCCAGTCTTTCTTCATAAGACAGTCCTGACATCCCAGGAATCAGTCTGGTAAGTATGGCCTGAGCAAAATTTGTCTGCAAAACAGGCCCTCCGGCCCAACCTGTCCTAAACCGTTCCAATCCATGTCTTTGAAATGTTGTTATTGTACCCGACCCAACTACATCCTCTGTCACTCTCTGTTAAAATGTTGTTCCTCATGTACCCTTTGGAACTGGAATGTTTAGGTCTGTTTATCAATATCATGTGTACCAAGATACAATGACAAATTTTGCTCAGGCCATGCTTCCCACCATTGTCTCCATCTACACTTCACGCTGGCCCGGAAAGGCAGCCAACATAATCAAAGACTAGTCTCGCCCTTCTTCCTGTTCCTTTGCAAATTAGATCGCTTTGATTTTTATATAAACAAAAGTAACCCAGCGGGTGAGGTAGCATCTCTGGAGAACATGGATGGGTGACGTTTTGGGTGGGTGGACCTTTGTTAAGACCTTTGATTCTCATCTGATGTCAACATCACAGCAGTTGCCAGCAACACATGCCAGGAAGTGCCCAGTGGATTTTCTGGAGTTAAGTGAAATAAGGCAGCACGGTGGCGCAGCGGTAGAGTTGCCGCCTCACATACGCCAGAGACTGGGTTCCATCCTGAATGCGTGCGCTGTCCATATGGTGTTTGTACGTTCTCCCGGTGACCACGTGGGTTCTCTCTGGGTTCTCCGGTCTACTCCCAAGACGTACAGATTTGTAGGTTAAAGATTGTAAATTGTCCCTGATTTGTGGGATAATGCTAATGTATGGTGGTCGGCGTGGACTTGGAGGGCCGAAGGGCCTGTTTCCGTGCAGTATCTCTAAACTAAACTGAACTTTTGATCTTCATATTTGACTTTCAGAAAATTCAAATTTCAATAAATGCGGCATGTGATAAAATCTTTAAGTCTCACTTCCTCCCTCTGCTGGTACAATCCCTGCTGGAGAAAGTAGCTGAGGCAGGGTAACATAGAACATAGAAACATAGAACATAGGTGCAGGAGTAGGCCATTCGGCCCTTCGAGCCTGCACTGCCATTCAATATGATCATGGCTGATCATCCAACTCAGTATCCCGTACCTGCCTTCTCTCCATACCCCCTGATCCCTTTAGCCACAAGGGCCACATCTAACTCCCTCTTAAATATAGCCAATGAACTGGCCTCAACTACCTTATGTGGCAGAGAGTTCCACAGATTCACCACTCTCTGTGTGAAAAATGTTTTTCTCATCTCGGTCCTAAAGGATTTCCCCTTTATCCTTAAACTGCGACCCCTTGCCCTGGACTTCCCCAACATAGGGAACAATTTTCCTGCATCTAGCCTGTCCAACCCCTTAAGAATGTTGTAAGTTTCTATAAGATCCCCCCTCAATCTTCCAAATTGTCGGCTTGCGAGTACAAGCCGAGTCTATCCAGTCTTTCTTCATATGAAAGTCCTGACATCCCAGGAATCAGTCTGGTGAACCTTCTCTGTACTCCCAGTAGCAACTACAGTGGCAACATTTAAAAGACATTTGACCAGGTACATGGCTAGGAAAGGTATAGAGGGCCAAACGCTGGCAGATAGGACTGGTGTAGATGAGGCATCTTCATTGGCATAGGTAACTTTAAGCCAAATAGCTTGTTTCCGGGCTGTATGAGTCTGACTTTAAGAAGGTACAGGAGTCTGAAAACTGTGACCAGCAGGTTCAAGAGCAGCTCCTTCCCAACAACCAGGGTTGAATACGACCCTAACCTCACCAATCAACTTCAATGGATTACACTAAAAACATTGGGTTATTTTGCACCAGTATTAAGTCGTGGAATTTTTATATTATATAATAATAATATTATTATATAATATAATAAAGTATAATTTGATATTAGATAATAATTATATATTATCTATGTGTATTGCATTTACAGGCCTTTTATTCTGCTGCCAGTAACAATTTCACTGTTCCATTATTGGTATATTTGACAGTCAAACACTCCCGACTTCCTAGTACCTGTCCAAATGTAAATTCAGTCCTGTAGAGTCTTTCATGTAAATACCTCTTTCTGTCGGGATTTACAGGGTGTCCAGGTTGGGAGGGACAGATGTATATAATACATGGGAAGGGTTTAGAGGGCTATGGGCCAAATGCAGATGAATGGGACTTGTCCAGAATGCCATCTTGGTTGGCATGGACAAGGTGGGGTGCCGGGCTGGTTTTGCCGTGCTGTATGTCTTTCCGACAGCCTTCTGTCGTGTGTCCGGGTGCCTTGCGAAGTGGTTCGGCACTAACCTGCTCTTTCTCCTGCCTGTCTGCAGCGGTACATCGCCCAGGTCTTGCAGGACCCTCAGACGGAGCCCACAGCAGACAATGAGCAGCCACCTTCGCAGAAGAATGCCAAGGAAGTGATCAGCGAAGGAGAGTTCCAGTCCTGCGAAGACAGTCTCATTGAAAACGAGGTTCATCATTAGTGGAAAATCACAAGGAGCTTTTTTCATTCATTGAAAATAAAAAACAAACATAAGTACAACGGGTAGGATCAGGTACCAGGGCATCGCAGGCTCAGTGAAACTGGTCTGTAACTAATCCTTGGTACCGTGTAGGTTATAGCAGTGCAGTGCAAATTGCTAAACTTGTAGGCACACAAAATTGCAAATTGCAAATTGCAAAATTGCAAATTGCTAAACTTGCACTTGTTTTGCTGATGGGAGAAGCATAACTGGAAATATTAATGGCATGAAGGAGAAAATAATGATTTTTTTTTTTAATCGATCTCACCAATTATTAGCCCCCAGGTCCATGTGTGTTAGTGGTTGGAAATGTTGCTACATCTCTAATATTAGTCCAAGAAAATACTGGAGTGGGAAATTGGCAACCGAGCCTGGTTACATAAGCACACATAATGTTGCTGGGTGGGTATGCCCATGTGTGTGTGCCCATGTGTGTGTGCCTGTGCGTGTGTGTGCCCATATGTGTGTGCCTGTGCGTGTGTGTGTGCCCATGTGTGTGTGCCTGTGCGTGTGTGTGCGCATGTGCACAAGGGAAAGAAATCGTAAAACAAGAGAGAAGCTTTTGGTATTTTTTAATCCTTTGAGGTGTAAGAGAATCATTATTAGCAATTAGTGCACTTTTCCTGTTCAAATCATGTTAAAAAATAAATGGGTCAACTTTGTGAGATTATTTGTAAGTACATGGTTAAACTTAGTTTATATATTTTTTTTTTAAAGGAGTGGTCCTAAGTTTTGTGTTGCTATCTCCCTACCAAATGTAAATGAGTTCTGAGTGTTGGGTATCATCTGTGTGACTTGGGTTGCATGAAGGAATGGGAATCCAGCACGTTCATGCTTCAGGCTGTGCAAGCTTTCCCAATTTATCTGGGGAAACCATTGGAGAGATGAGACGTGCACAAACAAGGGGGTGCGGGGGGGGGGCTGAATGGCAGCGGGCAACATTGGCCCGGTGTAGACGTACGATTGCTGTTGAGGCCAAGCCCGAGTTTGCTCTGAGCATCACCAGCTGAAGTTCTCCACATGCCAGACGTCCAACATTTTCCCACTTCCTTCGAGGTTCTATCTGTGGCCAGTGGACTCTGTCGATCAAGGGTTGGGCACAGTCATCACTAATGCATTGCCTGGTCAATAGGCTGGTGATGTTTTGGGAGAATGGAGAGGTCTAATACCCTGGCTGTGTTCACATTGTAAAACTATTGAAGATCCCTAAAGAGCCCCATGTACCAAAGATTTCCAAATCCGTATCTGCTGCATTTTTTCAATTGTTGGTTTCAGATGGAGCTATCGGAAGAATTGATTGGAATGCCTGTGCATTGAACATGCACATGCCCACATTTTGTAATCATTGGTTTGGAGCGAGCTAGCTGAAGAACACATGGGAATGACCATGTATTGACCTTGTGGTTCTATCACTTAAAGACTGAAGGTCCAGTATGGCTTTGTCCTGTGTCCCATCCTTGTGCCTCTCCCACGCTGGATGTAAACGGTAATATTGTCCAGAAGCTCTTAACGAAGCGGTTATACCTCAGATGATTAAAAGCATAACTAACATTACCACCTAGATTGAATCACTGCAGATTGAAGTTTGTCCGAGGCTGCTCGTACGGCAAAGCTGGTAGAGGCTGCCCTTGTTAATGATGAAAGAATTACCAACACAGAATCACCATTACCAATTGTAATGATTCAGTTGCATCTCAAGTCCAATCAGAATAGTTGTGTTAGCAATCCAACTAAAGACCCCAACACAATTATTTTCCATATTTGTGCAAACAAGCCAGAAGTTGCACCACCCAATTTGATATGGTAATGTTTTTTTTTTTAAGTCTCTACTTTCGCTATTAAGAATTTCATTTCTCCTTCAGCAGATTGCAGAGAGAGAAAATGTTTAAGATGTCTGGGTGCGGTTCATTATATTAGAGAATGTAACATTCCTTTTTCACAAGACATCCACTCACTACTTTTCTTTTGAAATGTCATTTACAATTTGGCCTTGAAATAAAGAAATATTAATATTGGGCTAAGTTTGCTGCCTTGAATGTGCAGTAACTACTCTTTTGGGGGGGGGGGGGGGTGTCAAAGAGAGGTTGCCTTTACAGGAGGCAGAGGAAACTTAGCGTTAGTTCCAGGCTCACTGTCTGCCCATTGATGAGCATAAGGCGACCACTCCCAGGATAATGCTGTGTGCGTTGATTTTTTGATGGGATCCTAATTAAACACGGAACCCATTTAGCTAGGGTGCCTGCCATTTGGGACTTTGTGCGAGCCACTTGTCTAGAAACAGCAGGGCTGACCACGGCTATTTAGCACGAGCCATCAGATCTTCAACTTTACAACCACCTAGTGCATGTTATGTTGCGTTTGAAAGCTCATTCTTTTTGTGTCACGGTCAATGTGATGGGAATGACTGGGTAAGGGTTTGTTCCATGTAATGTGGGTGAATGAGCAGAGCTCTGCCCACCCACAGCATTTCACAAGGTCGACTTCAACGCTGACCAAAATACCGTTTTTTGTTTTTTTTACTCCCAAGAAAATTATGTTTTGGAATGTGTTGATTTGGGATTAACAATTTGAAGCTTATCAGCTGTAACAACATGTCGACTATTAACTTTTTGTCCATTCATGTGTGTGGGTTTTCACACTTGCGGATGGAGCATGAGTGTAACAAGGGGTTCTTTAAAGTGTGTGTGGATAATGTCCTTGGGTGGGGTTATTTGTATATATCTGAATGAACTAAAGTGCAAGCACTGTATATATAATTAATATAGATCAGCCAATTGCTTCACATCTGTCCTGTGGTGCAGTGGTGATACCTGCAGTAAATTATTAATAGATATTACCATTTGAAGCTGTCTGTTCATCTTGTACATAGTCACTTGTGTAAGAATTTGGAAATGCTTTTGGGAAAACATCTGCCTTCTCCACCCGTTGCCCCTTGGCTATTGAACTCCCAACGAAGGAGAGCAGTACTGGAATCTAAATCTCCACTAAGTTCCCTTCCGGGTGCAACCCACCACCTCGGGTTGGCTTGGAATAACAAGGCCAGGCTGCAAAGTGTATGGATAAGGAAGTGGCGGTGATATCATCTGCAGATGCGCATGGGATCTGGGTGATTACAACATTGGAAGGGACCTCGCTTGTGGGATTCAGGATGTGAAAATGAACTTAAGGGACCTTTTCCTCGATCCATGCCATGCCATGCCCGACTTGGAATACTTGATTGTTGAATCTGGGCGCAGGACAATACAATCCTCCACAACTGGCATCTTGTTCCAAAGTGTATAAGCAACTACAGACACACTGGAGATGTATTACTGTTTGATGGTTTCCATTTCAAACTATTGCGCGGTGTGTTATTTTCGATACAAGTAACTGGAATTCCACTTGGATTTTTTTTTTGTAGATGGTGTTACCCTTTCATGTTTCCAGGTAGTTGACTGATTTCCTGGTTGCCTCTTGTCCGTACTGAATGAAGTTAATACTGCTTATAAATCACAAAGAATGAATCGAATCGATTCCTTTTCTTGGAGTCTGTTCTTGACTAATTTGCAAATCCCACTTAGTTCCTGACGTAGGTACACAAAAGCTGGAGAAACTCAGCAGGTGCAGCAGCATCTATGGAGCGAAGGAAATGGGCAACGTTTCAGGCCGAAACCCTTCTTCAGACTGATGGGGGGAGGGGGGGGGGGCGAGGAGAAGAAAGGAAAAAGGAGGAGGAGGAGCCAGAGGGCTGAGGGAGAGATAGGAAGGGGAGGAGACGGCATGGGCTAACAAAATTGGGAGAATTCAATGTTCATGCCATCCGGGCGCAAGCAACCCAGGCGGAATATGAGGTGCTGTTCCTCCAATTTCCGGTGGTGCTCACTCTGGCCATGGAGGAGACCCAGGACAGAGAGGTCGGATACAGAATGGGAGGGGGAGTTTAAGTGCTGAGCCACCGGGAGGTCAGGTTGGTTAATGCGGACCGAGCGGAGGTGTTCGGCGAAACGATAGCCAAGCCTCCGCTTGGTCTCACCGATGTAGATCAGCTGAAATCTAGAGCAGCGGATGCAGTAGATGAGGTTGGAGGAGATGCAGGTGAACCTCTGTCGCACCTGGAACGACTGCTTGGGTCCTTGAACGTAGTCGAGGGGGGAGGTAAAGGGACAGGTGTTGCATCTCTTGCAGTTGCAAGGGAAAGTGCCCGGGGAGGGTGTGGTACTGGAGGGAAGGGAAGAATTGACAAGGGAGTTACGGAGGGAGCGGTCTTTGCGGAAAGCAGACGGGGGGAGATGGGAAGATGTGGCAAGTGGTGGGGTCACGTTGGAGGTGGCGAGATGTATCCTTTCTCAGGCATGATCGTAATCCAACATTTAAAATTCCAGAGGGATACATTATTGAGCATCTGATGATATAGCCAGGGAAATATGGGGCTGAATAAACATCAATGATTCAGTCAGTGTCTGCGGGGACATTTAGATTCAGAAAACTCCAGACTCCCATTCCACAGTAGAATTTCCAACTGGTATTAAAAGCCTGAAGGAGTGCAGCGAAGATTTATGAGGCTCATGACTTGAGGGGCTTAGTTATGGGGAGAGGTTGGACAATCTAAGACTTTATTTCTTGGACCTGAGGGGTGATCCTATGGAGTTGGAGAATCGAAAGCCAGAGGGATTTAAAGTGAGCGGGGCAAGATTTACTAGGAATCCGAGGTGCACCATTTTCCACATCATGGGGTAGTGGGAACAAACTACCAGAGGAGGTAGTTGAGGCAGGTACTATAACAACATTTAAAATATACTTGGGACAGATACATGGATAGGAAAGGTTTCAAAGATATGGACCAAATGTGACCAGCTTAATTGGGACCTCTGGGTCAGCATGGTTGAGTTGGGTCGAAGGGCCTGTTTCGGTATTGTATGGCTGAGAATTCCTTTAAATTATTGTGATTTGAAATGAAAATCATTGCTTGTGGGTTCTGCTGTGGCTGAAAATATTATGTTAGTGTATTGCGGTTCATATTTAATCTATTGGCCTGATAAAAAATTTACCCTAAGAACAGTGTTCTCTTCATCAACTAAGTCGATCTATCTGCAATCTATTCTTCAAGACCAGACTATGTCAGGGGAGGGGGCAGGACAGAGATACAATGGAGACCGTGAGCCTAGTGGGAGAACTGGGAAGGTGAAGGGGATGGGAGAGGGCAAGCAAGGGCTATCTGATATTCATACCGCTGGGGTGTAAGCTACCCAAGCAAAATACGAGGTGCTGTTCCTCCAATTTGTGCTGGGCCTCACTCTGACAATGGAGGAGGCCCAGGACAGACAGGTCAGGTTGGGAATGGGAGGGGGAGTTAAAGTGCTGAGCCGCCGGGAGATCAGGTAGGTGAAGGCGGACTGAGCGGAGGCGTTCACTGAGATGATCGCCGAGCCTGCGCTTGGTACAGGACGGCTGGTGTATGGAACAAGCTGCCGGAACAGGTAGGTGAGACAGGTACTATCACAATTAAACATTTGGACAGGTACATGGGCAAGATACTTTTAGAGGGATATATGGGCTAAATGCAGGCAGGTGGGCCTCTACCTCTACGCATTTAGTTTGGCACGTGGATGTGGAGGGATATGCACACGTGCAGGTGATTAATCTGACATCAGGTGGGGACGGGCATTATGGATGAAAGGGCCCATTCCTATGTTGTTCTGCTCTATGGTCTATGTAATTAACCAGTCGCCACTTCACATTTTCCCACTCCTTATCAGGTGCCATGATATTGCTGTTTTATTTTCTCCACTCCCCGTACACACTACACTGAATGTGCCCCCTCACTGTTGGGTTCCCTACAACCCCGACCTGCAATCACGCCGCCTTTTCTCCAAACATTGACCAAATTCACCTTTTGGTCTTAACGTCAAGGGGAATGAGCCGGGGTTTACAGTGCCCTCCATAATGTTTGGGACAAAGACCTGCCATTTATTTATTTGCCTCTGTACTCCACAATTTGAGATTTGTAATAGAACAAAATCACATGTGGTGCACATTGTCAGATTTTAATGAAGGCCATTTTTATACATTTTGGTTTCACCATGTAGAAATTGCAGCAGTGTTTATACATAGTCCGCCCCATTTCAGGGCACCATAATGTTTGGGACACAGCAATGTCATGTAAATGAAAGTAGTCATGTTTAGTATTTTGTTGCATATCCTTTGCATGCAATGACTGCTTGAAGTCTGCGATTCATGGACATCACCAGTTGCTGGGTGTCTTCTCTAGTGATGCTCTGCCAGGCCTGTATTGCAGCCATCTTTAGCTTATGCTTGTTTAGGTGGCTAGTCCCCTTCAGTTTTCTCTTCCACATATAAAAGGCGGCTCAATTGGGTTCAGATCGAGTGATTGACTTGGCCACTCATGAATTGACCATTTTTTAGCTTTGAAAAACTCCTTTGTTGCTTTAGCAGTATGTTTGGGATCATTGTCTTGCTGTAGAATGAACCGCCGGCCAATTAGTTTTGAGACATTTGTTTGAACTTGAGCAGATAGGATGTGTCTATACACTTCAGAATTCATTATGCCACTACCATCAGCAGTTGTAACATCAATGAAGATACATGAGCCAGTTCCTTCAGCAGCCATACATGCCCAGGCCATAACACCCCCACCACTGTGTTTCACAGAGGAGGTGGTATGCTTTGGATCTTGGGCAGTTCATTCTCTCCTCCATACTTTGCTCTTGCAGTCACTCTGATATAAGTTAATCTTCGTCTCATCTGTCCACAAGACCTTTTTCCACAACTGTGGTTGCTTCTTTAAGTACCTCTTGGCAAATTGTAACCTGGCCATCCTATTTTTGCAGCTAACCAGTGGTTTGCATCTTGCAGTGTAGCCTCTGTATTTCTGTTCATGACGTCTTCTGCGGACAGTGGTCATTGACAAATCCACACGATTCCTGAAGAGTGTTTCTGATCTGTCTGACCGGGTGTTTGGGGATTTTTCTTTATTATAGAGAGATTTTTTCTGTCATCAGCTGTGGAGGTCTTCCTTGGCCTGCCAGTCCCTTTGTGATTAGTAAGCTCACCAGTGCTCTCTTTCTTCTGAATGATGTTCCAAACAGTTGATTTTGGTCAGCCTAAGGTTTAGCTGATGTCTCTAACAGTTTTATTCTTGTTTCTCAGTCTCATAATGGCTTCTTTGACTTTCATTGGTACAACTTTGGCCCTCATGTTGATAAACAGCAATAGAAGTTTCCAAAGGTGATGGAAAGACTGGAGGAAAGACTAGGTGCTGAGAGCTCTCTTATACCTGCATTAAGGAGGCATTTAAACACACTTGAGCAATTACTAACATCTGTGATGCCATGTGTCCCAAACATTATGGTGCCCTGA
The DNA here is from genome assembly GCF_028641065.1 of Leucoraja erinaceus. NCBI lineage: Eukaryota > Metazoa > Chordata > Chondrichthyes > Rajiformes > Rajidae > Leucoraja > Leucoraja erinaceus. Next base: position 92,327,594 of record NC_073381.1, read on the forward strand.
AATGTGGGGACTATGTATAAACACTGCTTTAATTTCTACATGGTGAAACCAAAATGTATAAAAATTGACTAATAAAATCCGACAACGTGCACTTTAACCACATGTGATTTTTTTTGTCTATTATAAATCTCAAATTGTGAATTACAGAGGCAAATAAATAAATGATGGGTCTTTGTCCAATTGGGAACCCCCTTCCCAAATTGATTTATTGTGTAAGATATGAATTATTAGCAACAGTAATTCTCAAGGTTACAACGGGGGGCGGCTGAGGGGAGATCGGCAGAATTACGTAAATTCCATATTATTGAAAAGTGTGAGGGAAAAAAATAGCCACAAAAGCTTTTGGTTGTTAAACCCCTGTCCCACGGTGCGAGTCTACCCACGAGTGATCCAGTTAAAAACAAATCAAACTCGTGGTAATCATGTAGAATTAACCGAGCGGGAACGTCGCAGCTCGTGGACGTAACTTAGTGACTCATAACGCTAACGGCAGGTACTCGGGGAACCGTGTTAACTCGTGAATATTTTTCAACACGTTGAAAGATTTCCACGAGCCAAATATACTCTTGAAGGAAAAATGTGAAACTTTTAAACTGGTTGTAATACTGTCGTAGCCCGTGTGTTTACCGTAGTGACTCGTGAGTCTACTGTGGCTACTCTTGCGGCTGCACAGAGGGAAAAAAGATGAGTAAAAAGAAAAAGGTTGGCCAAGTCTGCCTGTCAGGAATGATCCCCTGATGCTGGAGACACCTGTGGGAATCCCACCTTGCCCTTTGCAATAGAGTGGGGTAATAGCATTAAATTCAAAGCATTTACAGCGCAGACTATTGATACAATCCTCATAATATTTGTCCAATGGGCCCTCTGATATTAATATAAAGCATCTGATAATAACCTTTAATGTTGGAACAAATAGAATATCCCCTCTAGAAGTTCCTGGTCCTCCCCTTCTGCCCCAGTACAAAGTGACTATGGCCTAGACAAGTCTCGTCCATTGAGTGACTACACACAAATCTTGCTTTTGCCACGCAGAATAAAAAGGTTATCTTTTTCTTTCGTTGCGACAGGTCACATTCCGCCCCCTTTGTTGTGGGTCTGTTTAAGTAATCCCGCCCCTCCTTAATCTAAGACCACTCTTACCACAATTTTTTTGTCTCTGGGTTTTCTAGATGAGCGAATTTGTATGGGGCCCACAGAGCGAAAATGGTGACAAGAGGCTCTGCAAACTAGTGTGGACTGTGTGGGTAACAACTAATATAGTGTTCATCTCACCCGTACATGAAACGTGGTCATTCACTATCAATGCATAAAATTGAACATCCATTTGTTAGTGGAATCAAAAAGATTTGGGTGATGATCCAAATCTAGAATATTAGTGTCCCAGCATCTCTGGAGAAAAGGAATAGGCGACGTTTCGGGTCCGAGCCCTTTTTCACACAAGACTTCCTACCCGAAAATTCAACCATTCCTTCTCTCCAGAGATGCTGCCTGGTCTGCTGAGTGACTCCAACATTTTGTGTTTATCTTTGGCATCATCCAGCCTCTGCCGTTCCTTCCTACACAGTAGTTTCCCACTGACGAGGAAGCAGAATGAATAAGTAAATGAATGAATGAATGAACTATTCATTCATTCAAGCTGAAGAGCCGACACCCTGACTATTCCTCTTTCCCCATTCGCTGCCTGACCTACTGAATTCACCCCGCATGTCCTGTTTCGTAACACAATTATTAATACTTGTTTTATAATTCCACTGATACGGGAGGAAGGCCGTATGAAACAATGAGTTTGGGTCCGAAGTGGGAACTTATTTGAAACAATATTTGGGGCGTGCGACTGAAAAAGAGGATAGTGTCTAACTTCATGTAACCCTTGCATCTCCACTCTCTTGCCCCATCCCTCCCCCACCCAAGCCGTACCAGCTTCAAAGTAGTCTTGTTGAATCTCATTGTCTGTGACTCGGTTTCACCCTAACACACAGCTACCAATGGCCTGTTTCCTTTATCATCAGTACTTTTTTGCATATCTTTCATTCTTTTGTTCTGTATCTCTATATCATATAACCATATAACAATCACAGCACGGAAACAGGCCATCTCGGCCCTACAAGTCCGTGCCGAACAACTTTTTCCCCCTTAGTCCCACCTGCCTTCACTTATACCATAACCCTCCATTCCCTTCTCATCCATATGCCTATCCAATTTATTTTTAAATGATACCAATGAACCTGCCTCCACCACTTCCACTGGAAGCTCATTCCAAGCGCTACCACTCTCTGAGTAAATAAGTTCCCCCTCATATTACCCCTAAACTTCTGTCCCTTAATTCTGAAGCATGTCCTCTTGTTTGAATCTTCCCTATTCTCAAAGGGAAAAGCTTGTCCACATCAACTCTTGTCTATCCCTCTCATCATTTTAAAGACCTCTATCAAGTCCCCCTTTAACCTTCTGCGCTCCAGAGAATAGACCTAACTTATTCAACCTTTCTCTGTAACGTTGTTGTTGATATCACCGTCTATATCTCGTTTCCCTTTCCCCTGACTCTCAGTCTGAAGAAGGGTCTCGACCCGAAACGTCACCTATTCCTTTTCTCCAGAGATGCTGCCTGACCCGCTGAGCTACTCCAGCTTTTTGCATCTATCTTCCGTTTAAACCAGCATCTGATATTCCTACGCAAAGGAAAGTCATCTTCATTTGGGGATGAAAAATGGGAATCAACCAAGGTGTCAGGAAGCAAAGACAACGGATTTCATGCCAAAATACCCCTGGGCATTTCTACTAACAACTGTGCCCCAATGCAACAATGGTTCAGAACTGATCATTAAACAACCCTTGTTTGAACCCATGACTCGATGAGAAATAAGTGGCAAAAACTCCTGAAGGATTGTGAGATAATGATCATGGATGACTTTTAATGGAAAGTCCACACATACACATAGACAGCCATGAAGAACTTCATGTCTACACTCAGATGGACTGGCAGATGGAGGAGATAGGAGTTGGGGAAAGAGAGGAAAAGCCCAAGAGAAATACAGGGAAAGGGATATTGGAAAAGACATACTGGAATCCTGAAACGCATGTCAAAACATTTAAAAGGTATAAACACATAGCAAATGGGTGCAGGAGTAGGCCATTCGGCCCTTCGAGCCAGCATTGCCATTCAAAGTGAACATGGCTGATCATCCACAATCAGTACCCCGTTTCTGCTTTCTCCCCATATCCCATGATTCCGTAACCCTAAGAAATTTAAACATGGGAGGTATTTTATTGTGGGAAAAAAACTGCATGACATCATTTTTACCATGTGATGGTTTTTCCACACGTCAGTAGTCGTTGTTGGCTCAAGAGGAACTCGGGAGAGGAACGTGGTACATCGCTGAAATGAGAAGTGAACGGCAAACTTGGACATACACGTGGGAACCCGTTGAAGCTCGTGAACATAAACTTGGAATCTCGTAGAAAACCACGAGTTAGATTTTTTTCTTTCACTCGGGATAATTCGTGGGTGGACTCGCACCGTGGGACAGGGCCATAAGTCGGAGGTAAGCGTGCCGTCTAATGTGGCCGTCGGTCTTCAACAACACTATTGCATGGTGGGCAGCTAGAGTTGGGGGTGAATCCAGGAGAGTTTCTCAGATCTATCCATCTCCGGCGTCCACCAGATATATCTGATCGCTGTCTGCATTGTCCGGAGGAGAGACATCATCTGGAGGCTGCACACTTTCCTCTGCCAGGAGCTGGCTGCTGTTCCCAATGGCACCATACGATGGATGCTTCTGTGGATCCAGGGGGTTCTCCGGCTTGGATAACCGCAGGAAGCTCGGGATGAAGATCTGCGATGGGATGGAAGGTGGAGGGGAAGGCTCAAAGATCAGAAGGTCAGTCACTACAAAAAGTACATGGTGCCATTCTCCATCTGTGAATGGTGGTCGCGTATATTGCAGTCAGTCTTGTCCTTCACCATGAATTAGAGTCATAGAGTGATACAGTGTGGAAACAGGCCTTCAGCCCAGTTGCCCACACCACCCAGCTACACTAGTCCCACCTGCCCGCGTTTGGTCCATATCCCTCCAAACCTGTCCTATCCATGTACCTGTCTAACTGTTTCTTAAACTTTTCTATAGTCCCTGCCTCAACTACCTCTTCCGGCAGCTTGTTCCACACACTCACCACCCTTTGTGTGAAAAAGTTACCTCTCAGATTCCTAATAAATCTTTTCCCCTTCACCTTGAACCTATGTCCTCTGGTCCTCGATTCACCTACGCTGGGCAAGAGACTCTGTGCATCTACCCGATCTATTCCTCTCATGCTCCATTCAAACCTGCTTGCCTTTGGCTTGTATCCCTCTAAACATGTTCCATCCATAGAAACATAGACAATAGGTGCCGGAGTAGGCCATTCGGCCCTTCGAGCCTGCACCGCCATTCAATATGATCATGGCTGATCATCCAACTCAGTATCCCGTCCCTGCCTTCTCTCCATACCCTCTAATCCCCTTAGCCACAAGGGCCACATCTAACTCCCTCTTAAATATAGCCACTGAACTGGCCTCAACCACCTTCTGTGGCAGAGAATTCCACAGATTCACCACTCTCTTGTGTGAAAAATGTTTTCCTCATCTGGGTCCTAAAAGATTTCCCCCTTATCCTTAAACTGTGACCCCTTGTTCTGGACTTCCCCAACATCGGGAACAATCTTCCTGCATCTAGCCTGTCCAACCCCTTAAGAATTTTGTAAGTTTCTATAAGATCCCCCCTCAATCTTCTAAACTCTAGCGAGTACAAGCCGAGTCTATCCAGTCTTTCTTCATATGAAAGTCCTGACATCCCATTGTACCTGTCAAAATATTTCTTAAACATTGCGATCCTACCTGCCTCAACTAACTCGTCCGGCAGCTCGTTCTACATGCTTACCACCCTTTGTGTAAAAAAAAAAAAGTTGCCCCTCGGGTTCCTATTAAATCTTTCCAACCTCACCTTAAACCCATGTCCTCTCGAATCCCCTACTCTGGGTAAAAGACTCTGCATTAACCCTATCTATTCCTCTCATGATCTTATACACCTCACATGAATTCACAGGCAGCTTTGCCCATGAAGAACGCAGGGAAGTTTCATCCCCCTTCTGAACCTCGGGAGATCAGCGAGACCCTTGATATTTCCGATTTCCCTCTGCGACATTCTCAGCTTCCAACTATTCCCACCCCGGTCATTCCTTCTTCTCCCCGTTCGAAGCTTGAAAGCACGCACCACCAGACTCAGGAACAGCTTCTTCCCCTCTGTTATCAGGCTTCTGAACGCCCCTTCCATAAGCTAGGGTACTGTCCGAGTCACCTCTACCCCATTGCGGACATTGGATTTTGTCTGTGGAACTGGTGCGCTACAATGCTGAGAACTATATTCTGCACTCTGTATCTTCCCCTTTGCTCTGCCTTGACTGTGACTTGATTGTATTTATGTATAGTATTACCTGACTGTTTGAATAATAGCATGCAAAACAAACTTTGCACTGCACCGTGCTATACATGGCAATAATAAAGCCCTCTCCGCTGCACCACTTCCTGATCAAACAAGTTAAAGGGCGGCACAATGGTGCAGCGGGTAGAGCTGCTGCCTCACAGCTCCGGAGAGCCGGTTTCCATCCTGACCCCGGGTGCTGTTTGTGTGGAGTTTGCACTGCTTCCCTGTGACTAGGTTTCCTCCATGTGCTCTGGTTTCTGAAGGCATGTGGGTTTGTGGGTTAATTGGCCTCTGTAAATTGTGTCCCTGGTGTGGAGGGGAATGTGGGAGAACATAGAAGTCGTGTGATCGGCTTTTTCCACATGTTTGGGAATGCCAGAGGTAGAAGTATATAACATTATGAGGGGCATTGATAGGGTAGACCTTTTCCCCAGGATGGGAATATCAAGTGCTGGAGGTCATAGGTTTAAGGTTAGAGGGGCAAAGTTGAAAGGAGATGTGCGGGGCAACTTTTCTTTTGCACAGAGGCCGGGGTAGTGGTGGGAATAGTGGTGTTTAAGAGGCTTTAGAGTAGGCACATGGATTGATAGATTCTTGATTAGTACGGGTGTCAGGGGTTATGTGGAGGAGGCAGGAGGATGCGGTTGGGAGGGAGGGATAGATCAGCCATGATTGAATGGCGGAGTAGACATGATGGGCCGAATGGCCTAATTCTACTCCCATTCCTTATGACGTGATCTTATGACACATGGAGATGGGGAGGGGATATGGATTATGCACAGCTAGCAGTGAGTCGGCCTTGGCGTCATGTTTGGGCACGGACATTGTGGGCCGAAGGGCCTGCTCCTATCCTGAGCCGTCGTGTGTTTTGTGTGTCCACTGGGTAATCTCGGGCACATTACTTACTCTCGATTGCCACGCCTGTGATGTTTGTTCCGTCTCCGTCGATTGTGGGAGCAGTTTTAGTAGCTGGTGGAGGAAAAGGGCAGACACTGGTCACCGGCTGCCAATCCTGACTCTCCCTCCCACTGTTCCCACCTCACGAGTACAACACTGTGTGATCCTGATCCCAGCACCCTTCCCCCCCCCCCCCCCCCCCCCCCTCACCCCGGCCCATGTCAATAGAGCAACTTGCTAGCAGCAGTATCATAGGCACCTGGACCCAGGCTATAACACACACAAAATGTCGGAGTAACTCAGCGGGACAGGCAGCATCTCTGGGGAGAAGATATGAATGGGTGACGTTTCGGGTCGAGACCCTTCTTCAGAGACGCACACGGAAACATGCGTTCCACACAAAAGTGAGCGGCAAAAAAAACCAAGATGTTTGGGGCAAAAACATAATTAGAAAAGAAAAACAGCAAGTCCACATTCGTACAACAGTTTGGTGAAAATAAGACTATTGTGCAAAATACCAAGACAGCAGTGCAAAGCACAATCAGTAAACAAGTCCACGTTGGAACAAGAGGTGGTCCATAGTGTTCTGTTGCCGAGGAATGATTAGGGGTGTAGAAACAAGGAACTGCAGATGCCAGTTAGTACACAAAAGGAGAGAAAGTGCTGGAGTAACTCAGCAGGTCAGGCAGCATCTCTGGAGACCGTGATATTTGGGATCGAGATCCTTCTGAAGAACGTCACCCATCCATGTTCTCCACTGATGCTGCCTGACCTGCTGAGTTACTCCAGCACCTTGTGTCCTGTTAGAATGAGGCTTGTACAGGTGGGTTGAAGAAGCAGGTGGTTGTGGGGAAGTGGCCGTTCCTGATCCTGGTGGGTGTGTGACTTCCGGCTTCTGTACTTCCTGCCCGACGGTGGCCATGAGAAGAGGGGACGCCTCAAATGGTGGGGATCCTTGGAGATAGATGCCTGATGATAGAGTCTGGGGTAGAGGCCAAACAGAGAGCCAAGGTGGGCGATGAGAAGCACTGTGCCCGCCACCGAGAGTCTGTGGACTTTTGCAAACCGCTGATGGACAATCGGCCAACACTCTCTGCCGCGGCGAGAGGCCAGAGAATGTCCGGTGCTGCATCCACACCTAACGGGTCAGATCCAGGTCTTTGTCCCCTCCACACCTCACCCCCTCGCCCTGGGGGGGCCACGGTGTCCGTCCCCCCCCACACTCTCCCCCCACACTCTCCCCTCCTGCCACCCCACACCAGAGGCCGATGGCTTACCTTGTCGATGGTGAAGTATTTGTCCTCAGCACATCCCAAAATGCTGCAGATGACTATGGTGAGGAGCACCACCACAAACGTGAAGATGGAGGTCGGAGCTGTCAAACCTACAGTGGGCAGGAGAGAGAGACAGAGACACAGAGAGAGACACACAGAGAGAGAGACAGAGAGAGACAGAGAGAGAGACACAGAGAGAGAGACAGAGAGAGAGACAGAGAGAGACAGAGAGAGACACGGAGAGAGAGACACGGAGAGAGAGAGAGAGAGACACAGAGAGAGACACAGAGAGAGAGACAGAGAGAGAGAGAGAGAGAGAGAAAGAGAGACACAGAGAGAGAGAGAGAGGAGACAGAGAGAGAGGGACACACAGAGAGAGGGACACACAGAGAGAGAGAGGGACACACAGAGAGAGGGACAGAGAGAGAGAGAGAGAGAGAGAGAGAGAGAGAGAGAGAGAGACACAGAGAGAGAGACACAGAGAGAGAGACAGAGAGAGAGAGAGAGAGAGAGAGAGAGACAGAGAGAGAGAGACAGAGAGAGGGGGAGACAGAGAGAGGGAGAGACGGGGATATGAAAGAAAGCGAGAGAGTGAAGAGAGGGAAAAAAAAGTGGTGAGGGGGTGGAGGTGTGGGGGTGGTGGGGGTGGAGGGGGAGGGGGTGGTGGTGTAGGGAGCCAGGTAGGGGTGGGGGTGTGGGGGTGTAGTGCCGGGAGGGGGTGGGGGTGGGGGGGGAGGGGGAGGGGGTGGGGTGGGGGGTGGGGGTGTGGGTGGGGGGGGGGGGGAGGGGGGGGGTTGGGGGGAGGGTTTGGGGGGGGGTGGGGGGTGGGGGTGGGGGGTGGGGTGTAGTGCCGGGAGCCGGGAAGGGGCGGACTCACCTCCTCGGATGACGGAGAAGAAGAGCAGCCAGAGGAGGCAGATGATGGGGGCGGTGGCTGCCTGCTTCACTGCGGCTGTGTGTAGTCTCTGGCTCAGCTGTGTGGGCAGGTAGGCATAGTAGAGGTTGTACCTGTCCACCATGTGTCTCAGCAACAAGTAGATCAGACCTGGGGGCAGGCACAGGACAATATAGCGTGGAGGAGCAGTACTGGGCACACGGGAGGGGAGGAGTGACGGCCAGGGGAGTGGGAGTGAGGAGCGGAGACCAGGGGCAGTCGGGAGGGTAGATCTGCTCCACCCAATACTAACACACATGTTATACACGTCCTGGATCCATAATCCAGTCCGGGTCTTACCTTGCCGCCACCATTGTGACTAATGTTTGTAGCCACCGGTCGTTAGTTGGGATGTTGTCACGGTGGTGACTACATGTAGTGCAACTTTACTATACGCTAATAAACTTGTTGGACCTTTACTTGGTGTGCTCTGTATTAGCTCTACAGAGGGGCAGTGGGGATTGAGGTGGAGCTAATACAGAGCAGCAGTGGGGGGGGGGGGGGGAAGACTGCAGATCAGCAGTGGCACTCAGAACTGATTCCAAAGGGCACCCGTTCCCACCACACCCAGGTTAGGTCTTAGAGAGACACACACACACACACACACACGCGCGCACACACACACACAAACGCACACACACACAAACGCATACACACCTGCTCCGAGACACACGCTCCTACACGCACACGCGCAAGCGCACACACACGCTCCTACACACACCCGCTCCTTGACACACACACGCACACACTTGCTCCTAAACACACTCACACCTGCACCTAGACGCATGCATGCACACACACATCCACTCCTAGACACACATGCACACACCCACTCGTGCACACACATGCTCTTAGACACACATGCGCACACACTTAGACACACATGCACACACTCACTGTTAGACACACATGCTCTTAGGCACACGCTCTTAGACACACACGCACACACACTGTTAGACACACACACACACACATTCTCTTAGACACACACACGCACACTCGCTGTTGGACACGCACAAACACATATGCTCTTGGTCACGCACCTCATGCACGCGTGCATGCAAGCACACTGGTTTAGGTTTATTAATGTCACATGTACTGAGAAACTGTGAAAAATAGGCAAGGAAATGCAGGTGCAGATCCGATACATCTTCTGCCCATGTCTTCCAGAGATGCTGCCTGACCTGCCGTTCCACCTACACTGTCTTTATACAGTGAAAAGCTTTATTCTATATGCTATCCAATCAGATCAGATAATACTATACGTAAATGCAATCGAGTCAAACTCAAGTACAAAGGGGAAGACACAGAGTGCAGAATACAGTTCTCAGCATTGTAGCGCAGCAGTTCCACAGACAAAGTCCAATGTCCGCAATGGGGTAGAGGTGAATTGGACAGTGCCCTAGCTAATGGAAGGGCCGTTCAGAAGCCTGATAACAGAGGGGAAGAAGCTGTTCCTGAGTCTGGTGGTGTGCGCTTTCAAGCTTCTGTACCTTCTGCCGGTCGGGAGATGATTTAGGTTTATGTTTATTGTTGGCGCGTGTGTCTAGAGACAGTGAGAAGCGTGCAAGTGTGTGCGTGTGTGTGTGTGTGTGCGTGTGTGCGTGTGCGTGTGCGCGCGTGTGCGTGTGGGGACTTACCAAAAGGAACAATGATGGGGCAGGTGATGCTGTAGGCTGTCACCACTGTGAAGATGCACAGTAGCCACGCATAGTTCAGTCCAAACTCAAACGGATATGCCTCGCGCTGCAAGAAGAGGAAACCTCATTAGCAACGGAAGACCAGAAGATATTGTTTAGTTTTCAGACACGAGGTACAGTGAAAAGCTCTTGTTGTGTGCTAGCCAGTCAGCAGAAAGACACATACATAAATACCAAGTGTATAGATACATGATAAGGGAATAACGTTTAGTACAAGGTAAAGCCAGCAAAGTCCGATCAAGGATAGTCCGAGGGTTTCCAATGAAGGAGATAGTAGTTTTTTTAATTTTAGAGATACAGCATGGATACAACAGGCCCTTCGGCCCACCGGGTCCGCTCTGACCAGCGGTCCCCGCACGTTAGCACCCACTAGGGACAATTTTTACATTTACCAAGGCAGTTAACCTACGGGCCTGTACGTCTTTGGAGTGTGGGAGGAAACCGAAGATCTTGGAGAAAACCCACGCAGATCACGGGGAGAACGTACAGACTCCATACAGACAGCACCCGTAGTCGGGATCGAACCCGGGTCTCCGGTGCTGTATTGACTGTAAGGCAGCAACTCTACCGCTGCGCCACCATGACCGCCCTAGTTCAGGACTGCTCTCTTTTATTCTAGACGCCCCCACGACTGGAAACCACAGGCAGTGTAAAACTAAAATATGACCGGTTAGGTTTTGGTTTCTTTGTTAATTGTCATCAGCTACAGTGAAAAGCTTTGTTCTAGAGTCGTACAGAAACGGACCCCTCAGCCCAACTTGTGGGCACAGGACCAAGATGCCCCATCTACACTAGTCCTACCTGCCCACGTTTGCCCCCATATCCCTCTAAACCTATCCTACCCACGAACCTGCCCAAGTGTCTTTTATTTGTTGCTAGAATACCTGCCTTGAGCAGCTCAGGAAGGAACTGCAGATGCTGCCTTATACCAAAGATAGACACAAAATTGTGGAGTAACTCAGTGGGTTAGGCAGCATCTCTGGAGCAAAGGAACAGGTGGCATTTTGGGTCGAAATCTGAAAGATATTTCTACCGCTATGCATCGTTTTAACATCACATTGCATCTTTTAATGTTTATATAGTTTACTTTTAGAGATACTGGCCCTTCAGCCCACCAGGTCATAAGGGATAGGAGCAGAATTAGGCCATTCAGCCCATCAAGTCTTCTCCACCATTCAATCATGGCTGATCTATCTCTCCCTCCTAACCCCATTCTCCTGCCTTCGCCCAATAACCCCTGACACCCTCCCTCCCTCCTCTCCACATCAACCATCGATCACCCGTTCACTAGTTCTATGTTATCCCACGTTCTCATCCACTCCCTACACACTAAGAGACAATTTACAGAAGCCAATAAACCTGCAAACCCGCACGTGTTTGGGATGTGGGAGTAAACAGTCCAACCATGGACTGTTTACCCTCCTACCATCCGGGAGGCGCTACAGGTCTCTCCGTTGCCGAACCAGCAGGTCCAGGAACAGCTTCTTTCCGGCGGCTGTCACTCTACTAAACAACGTACCTCGGTGACTGCCAATCCCCCCCCCCCCCCCCCCGGACACTTATTATTTATTTTTTATTCAAATCGTTTGCTATGTCGCTCTTCAAGGGAGATGCTAAATGCATTTCGTTGTCTCTGTACTGTACACTGACAATGACAATTAAAATTGAATCTGAATCTGAATCTGAATCTTTGAATCTGAATCTGAGGAAACCGGAGCACCCGGAGGAAACCCACGCGGTCACAGGGGGAAAGTACAAACTCCACACACAGACAGCACCCGAGGTCAGGATGGAACCTGGGTCTCTGGCGGCGTGAGGCAGCGACTCTACCTGTGTCACCTGGCTTTTGGAGCACCCTATGTGACAAAATGGCTGCCGCCGGTCCCTTAACCTCAAAGGGGGGAGGGGGTGACCCGGAGCGAGGAAACATGGGGAGTGGTCTGGGGCACGGAGCGATCCAGAACAGTGAGGGGGGGGTGAGGGAGAGGGGGGGGGGGGGGGGGGGGGGGGGGGGGGGGAGGGGGGGGATGGGGAGAGAGGGACAGATGAGTGGAAGGGGAATGAGGGGGGGGGGAGGGGGAGAGGGGGGAGAGACAAAGGGAGAGTGGGGGGGGGGGGAGGATGGGAGAGGGATGAGCGGTGCGTGGGAGGGGGAGGGGGAGGGGGAGGAGGAGGGGGGGGAGAGGGGTGGGGATAGGGAGAAACGGACAGCCCGCAGCGGGGGTACAGTGGGCCAGAGCAGAGGAGGAGTGGGAGGGGGAGGGTGGGAGAGAGGGGTGAACGAGGGAGAGGTCTGTGGAGAGGGATGAGAGGGTGCGGGGGGGTAGTAGAGGGGAAGGGGGAGAGGGACAAACGGACGGCCCGCTGCAGAGTACAGTGGGCCAGAGCAGGGAGGCACCCACCTGCTTGACAAGGTTCCTCTCAGCCGCAGACCTGGCCACCAACATCCTGAAGGTGTAGAGGAGGAGACTGGGCAGACGCAGCAGAGCCATGGCGTTCCCGATGAAGGCAGCGGCAATGACATAGTTGACAAAGAAGGCGCCCTGGTCCGGGAGGAACACGCACCTGGGGACGAGGGAGCGTTGGGATCAAATCCCTGCACTCACTCACTCACTCACTCACTCCACCCTCTTTGTGGGGAGCGAGAGTCTTCAGACTTTACATTAGACTTTAGAGATAAGTACGGAAACAGGCCCTTGGGCCCACCTACACACACTGGGGACAAGTTACCATTTTTACTAAAGCCAAACCTGCATATCTTTGGAGTGTGGGAGGAAACCCACGCAGCGCTCACTGGGAGAACGTTCAAACACCGTACAGGCAGCACCCGTCTGTGTGGAGTTTGCATGTTCTCTCTCAGACCGTGTGGCTTTTTCTCCGGGTGCTCTGGTTTCTTTAATTCAGCAATGAGCACTATTCTACACACTGGGGACAATTTACAATCTTTACCTAAGCCAACTTAGCCCACAAACCTGTCCAACTTTGGAATCTGAGGAAGGACATTCTTACCATAGAGGGAGCACAGAGAAGGTTCACCAGACTGATTCCTGGGATGTCAGGACTTTCATATGAAGAAAGACTGGATAGGCTCGGCTTGTACATGCTAGAATTTAGAAGATTGAGGGGGGATTTTATAGAAACTTACAAAATTCTTAAGGGGTTGGACAGGCTAGATGCAGGAAGATTGTTCCCGATGTTGGGGAAGTCCAGAACAAGGGGTCACAGTTTAAGGATAAGGGGGAAATCTTTTAGGACCGAGATGAGGAAAACATTTTTTATACAGAGAGTGGTGAATCTGTGGAATTCTCTGCCACAGAAGGTAGTTGAGGCCAGTTCATTGGCTATATTTAAGAGGGAGTTAGATGTGGCCCCTGTGGCTAAAGGGATCAGGGGGTATGGAGAGAAGGCAGGTACAGGATACGGAGTTGGATGATCAGCCATGATCATATTGAATGGCGGTGCAGGCTCGAAGGGCCGAATGGCCTACTCCTGCACCTATTGTCTATGTTTCTATGTTTCTGTCCTCCCACACTCCAACGATACGTAGGTTTGGAGGTTAATTGGTTTGGGTAAATCGTCCCCAGTGTGTAGGATGCAAAGGTTCATAGAACCAGTGTACTGGGATGATCGCTGGCCAGCATGGACTCGGTGGGCCGAAGGGCCTGTTTCCTCACTGTATCTCTAAACTAAACTATTCCCCTCAAAGGCCACATCGCTCGTTTAAAACACATTTGCAGCACGAGGTAGTAAATAAAACATACAAAAAGCAGGGCTGATTATTAAATGGGTGTAAGTTTCATCAGCCAGCCACAACACCCTGGCTACACTCTCATTTCATTCCTGCCATCAGAAGCCCTTTACCCGGGATAGGGGAGTGCAGAACCAGAGGTCATGTTTCAGGAGTGGGTGGGTGTATGGAACAAGCTGATAGAGGAGGAAGTTGAGGCAGGGACTATAACAACATTTAAAAGACACTTGGACAGGGACATGGATAGGACAGGTTTGGAGGGATATGGGCCAAACTGAACTAGCGTAGGTCTAGGGTGATTATTGTCACGTGTACCTAGGTGCGGGGAACAACTTTGTGCTGCAAGCTATCTAAACAGAACAGATAATACTATACATAAATAGTCAAACTCAAGTACAACAGGTAGAGCAAAGGGGAAGATACAGAATGCAGAATCTAGTTCTCAGCATTGTAGCGCACCAGCTCCACAAAGTCCAATGTCCGCAATGGGGTAGAGGTGAATCGGACAGTACCCTAGCTTGTGGAAGGACCGTTCAGAAGCCTGATAACGGAGGGGAAGAAGCAGTTCCTGAGTCTTAGATGGGACATCTTGGTGGGCATAGACAAGTTGGGCCGCAGGACCTGTTTCCATGCTCTGTGGCGTGCATGTTCCTCAATAGATTACTCACTCGAATCTGATCTTGCCTTTGTCCAGAAATTTCTTGTCAAACAGCCAACGGAAGAAGACGTCCAAACTGCAATAAGTGGAGAGAGCAATGTGGTTATGTCCTGGCATGGTACTTGATACAAACATTCAGATGATCGACTGAGGAAGCAGAGTGAAAGATCGTAATAGGAGCAGAATTAGGCCATTCAGTCCAGTGAGTCTACTCCACCATTCAATCATGGCTGATCTAGTTTTCCCTCTCAACCCCATTCTCCTCATTCCAGTTTAGTTCATTGTCACATGTACCGAGGTACAGTGAAAATCTTTGGTTGCGTGCTAACCAGTCAGCGGAAAGACATTATACGATTGCAATCGAACCATCGATTACAATCTGAATCTGAATCTGAACCTGAACCATTCACAGTGTACAGATGCATGATAAGGGAATAACGTTTAGTGCAAGGTAAAGCCAGCAAAGTCCGATCAAGGATAGTCCGAGGGTCCGAGGGTCACCAATGAAGTAGATAGTAGTTCAGCACTGCTCTCTGGTTGTGGTCGGATGATTCACGGCCAATTAATCTACAAATCTGCACATCTTTGAAATATGGCTGGAAACAGGTTAGAACTTACAAACTCCACACCCGTAGTCAGATGGTGGTGGAGGTGATGGTGGAGGCCGATATAACAGTGGGATTTAAGAGGGTTTTAGATGGGCATGCAAGGAATGGAGGACTATGGATCACATTCAAGCTGATCAGAGTTAGTTTTGGCATCATGTCTGATACAGGCATTGTGGGCCAAAGGACATTCTTGTGCTGTACTGTCCCTATATCTTGTAGAACTGATGATAAATTTATGTTTTGTGTGTTGTCTGTGTCCGTGTGCCTGTGTTGCTAACACTGCAAGATTTTCATTGTACCCGTACCTTACTGTACTTGTGCATATGGCAGTAAACTCGAACAGACCAGGTTTAGGTGTTCAAGAAGGAACTGCAGATGCTGGAAGATCGAAGGTACACAAAAATGCTGGATAAACTAAGCGGGTGCAGCAGCATCTATGGAGCGAAGGAAATAGGCGACGTTTCAGGCCGAAACCCTTCTTCAGACTGATGGGGGTGGGGGGGAGAAGGAAGGAAAAAGGGAGGAGGAGGAGCCCGAGGGCAGGGGGGGAAGGATGGGAGGAGACAGCTCGGGGGTTAAGGAAGGGGAGGAGACAGCATGGGCTAGCAAAATTGGGAGAATTCAATGTTCATGCCAACCGGACGCAGGCAACCCAGGCGGAATATGAGGTGCTGTTCCTCCAATTTCCGGTGTTGCTCACTCTGGCAATGGAGGAGACCCAGGACAGAGAGGTCGGATTGGGAATGGGAGGGGGAGTTGAAGTGCTGAGCCACCGGGAGTTCAGGTAGGTTATTGCAGACTGAGCGGAGGTTTTCGGCGAAACGATCGCCCAACCTACGCTTAGTCTCCCCGATGTAAATCAGCTGACATCTATAGCAGCGGATGCAGTAGATGAGGTTGGAGGAGATGCAGGTGAACCTTTGTCGCACCTGGAACGACTGCTTGGGTCCTTGAATGGAGTCGAGGGGGGAGGTGAAGGGACAGGTGTTGCATTTCTTGTGGTTGCAACGGAAAGTGCCCGGGGAGGGGGTGGTACGGGAGGGAAGGGAAGAATTGACAAGGGAGTTGCGGAGGGAGTGGTCTTTGCGGAAGGCAGACATGGGGGAGATGGGAAGATGTGGCGAGTGGTGGGGTCACGTTGGAGGTGGCGGAAATGGCGGAGGATTATGTGTTGTATTTGCCGGCTGGTGGGGTGAAAGGTGAGGACTAGGGGGACTCTGCCCTTGTTGCGAGTGCGGGGATGGGGAGAGAGAGCAGTGTTGCGGGGTATGGATAAGACCCTGGTGCGAGCCTCATCTATGGTGGCGGAGGGGAATCCCCGTTCCCTGAAGAACGCGGACATTTCCGATGCCCTGGTGTGGAACGTCTCATCCTGGGAGCAGATGCGGGGTAGGCGGAGGAATTGGGAGTAGGGGATGGAGTCTTTACAGGGGGCAGGGTTTAGGTGAGACCCTTCTTCAGACTTTAAACCGGCATCTGTTGTTCCTTGCTACAAATGTAGTCAGCTGGGACCTCCCCTCGTTGGATGGTGCCTGGATGATCGCTGGCGCAGGTTAGATGGGTTGGTGTTGCGGGGGTCGTTTTTAGCGGTGGTTGATGAAAGAGCTCGTACCTGGTGAGGCCCAGTGAAGGCAGGATCAGGACCATAATGGTGAGGAAGGTGTAGACTTTGTGCATCATGATGCGGTTCTCTGTTGACCTGTGCAGGGCCAGGAATTAAAGAGGTCAAAAGTCAGACAGCAAGCCAACAGCAACACAAAGCACAGACACAGGCCCTTTGGCCCACCGAGTCCTCGCCGGCCAGCGACCCCCCCCCCGCACATTAACACTATCCCACACACACACTGGGGACAATGTTTACATTTATACCAAGCCAATTAACTTACAAGCCTGTAGGTCTTTGGAGTGTTTGGGGAAACAGAGAACCGAAAACCGCGGTCACGGGGAGAACGTGCAAACTCCGTACAGACAGCACCCGTAGTCGGGATCGAACCTGGGTCTCCGGCGCTGTAAGCGCCTGTAAGGCAGCAACTCTACCGCTGCGCCACCGTGCCGCCATTAAACCAGTCCCGTTCGCCAAATCCGTGAAGAGACACATTGATCATCCCATCCCTGACCAGGGGTGTCGACCTGACCACGCGGGCAGGCAGTCAGTGGGAGATGCTGGAGACTGCAAAATGGGAGGTCGGGGAGCATCTCTGGGGAATATGGGGAGGTGATGTATCGGGTCGGGACCCTTCTACAGAGAGCCGGGCGGTGGGAGAAGGGGCGAAGGCGGACCACAAGGAGATGTAGGGAGCAGTAGAGCATCCCTTGTAGCCAGGGTCCGGAGGACAAGGCGCTCCACCACGCCACCTAGGGACGGTAGAGGGAGGAGCGGGTCTGCTGTCAGCGACTGGAGGACTGGTGATGGGATCTAGGGAGTGGGCAGGGCCGAAGATGTCCTGGTTGGGTTGCTCCTAGGCCCGGCCAAGCTGGCCATCCGCTAGTCACAGCGCCAGTGGGCTTTGCCCGAGGCAGATGCTTTCCCCTTTATCGGAGTTGTATAGTGGTTGTTAGTATATTTGTAACATAGTTGTTTGGAATTCAGTGTCTGAATAATTTGGTGACTTTGTAATATGGTGGTGGGTATGTCGCCAGTTTTGGGGTTTTTTTTTGTTTTTCGTATCGTGTACGTAAAAAAATGTTTTTTAAATTATTTTTGATACATAAAACAAAGGAAGGAGATTGAGGGAGGGGCCTTACCTGGTCCAGTGGCCCACAAAGATGGTGGAGTAGCGAACGATGGTCGGCAGCAGGGCAGTGAAGGACCAGAGCAGGAGGGTGGGCAGGAACTGGTTGATAACTGGGTCCTGTGTGTGACGGGGACAGGCTGAGTGAGAAACACGCCTGGCCTTGCACAGTAAACAAAACACACATAGGCAGCGAGCGGCACATTGCCCGACTGAAAGATGCAGCTCGGAATCAGGCCCTTTGGCCCACCGAGTCCACACAGACCATCGACCGCCCATTCACAATGATCCCAATGTTATCCCACATTCTCATCCACTCCCTGCACACTGGGGGAGCGCAATGTACGGAGGGCCGAATAACCCACAAACCCGCAGGTCTTTGGGACGTGGGAGCAAAACCGGAGCACACGTGGTCACAGGGAGAACGTGCAAACTCCACACAGAGACTGCACCCGAGGTCAGGATGGAACCCGTGTCCCTGGGGCTGTGAGGCAGCAGCTCTACCCGCTGCGTATCCTCGACCGCGCTCGATCTTGATGTCGGGGGCAGTCACTCTCACATCACGTCTGGGGGCGCTGCTCCCTTGTCCATGTCTGGGCCAAATATCTGGCCAGTTCTGGGCTCCTGGTGGATCCCAAACCCAGCAGGTTATCGGTGGACAAAAGGAACTGCAGATGCTGGTTTTCACCAAGAATAAAAAGGCACAAAGTGCTGGAGTAACTCAGCAGGTCAGGCAGCATCTCTGGAGATCATGGACAGGTGATGTCCCAGGTCAGGACCCTTCTTCAGACTGATTGTGGTGGGGGAGAGAAAATTGGAAGAGAGGATGGGGCAAGACAAAGCCTGGTGAGTGATAGGTGGATACAAGTGGAGATGGGGGGGTTGATTGGCAGATGGTTGGATGAAAAGGTGAAAGATGTGAATTAAGTATAGAAGAGGTGTGAATTGTGAAGCTAGAGGAGAAGAATATAAATGGAAGAGGAGGGAGTGGAGAGAAATGAATATAGTTCTCAGCATTGTAGCGCACCAGTTCCACAGACAAAGTCCAATGTCCGCAATGGGGTAGAGGTGAATCGGACAGTACCCTAGCTTATGGAAGGGCCGTTCAGAAGCCTGATAACAGAGGGGAAGAAGCTGTTCCTGAGTCTGGTGGTGCGCGCTTTCAAGCTTCTGTACCTTCTGCCGGACGGGAGCGGGGAGAAGAAGGAATGACCGGGGGTGGGACAAGTCTTTGATTGTGTCGGCTGCTTTCCCGAGGCAGCGTGAAGTGTAGATGGAGTCGATGGTGGGGAGTCTGGTCTGTGTGTGTGACGGACTGGGCTACATCCACAACTCCCTGTGTAATTTCTTGCGGTGTTGGGCAGAGCTGTTCCCAAACCAGGCTCTGATGCAACACGACAGTGTGCTTACTACGGTACATCTTTACACGTATGTAAGGGTTATTGGAGACATGTTGAATTACATCAGTCTCCTGAGGTAGAGGAGGCGTTGGTGTGGCTTGTTAGTGTTCAGCAACAACGGGGCTGGATGAAGGGCTGCAGGGAAACGTCCAAGAACCTTTTCACACAAAGGGTGATGGGTGTACGGAACAAGCTGCCAGAGGAGGTCGTTGAGGCTGGGGCTATCTCAATGTTTAGGAAACAGTTGGACAGGAACATGGCTAGGACAGGTTTGGAGGGATATGGACCAAGCGCAGGCTAGTGGGACTAGTGTAGCTGGGACAATGTTGACCGGCGTGGGCAAGTTGGGCCGAAGGGCCTGTTTCCACACTGTATCACTCTATGACTATCTATAGACTATAGACCAGTGTAGATAGACACAAAAAGCTGGAGTAACTCAGCGGATCTCTGGAGAAAAGGAATAGGCGACCTTTCAGGTGGAGATCCTTCTTCAGACTGGTGTCTAACGTCGAACAGCCTAACGTCTGTGGTAGGCAAGTTACTGAAGACTATTTGCAGGGATGATGTATAGTATATTAGGATAGATAGAGGGCAGATTAGGGACATAGAGAGCGATTGGACAAAGCTAGATTGTGTACTCCGGAACATCAGAGGCTGAGGGGGATGCCTGACAGAAGTGAATAAAATTATGGCAGGAATAACCAGGGCAGACAGCCAGAAGTTTTTTCCCCAGGGTGGAAATGTCAAAGACTAGAGGGCATCACGGAGCAAGAGCAATTTACATGGTAAATGGTAGGGAATTGAAGAATACAGTTGAACAGAGGGATCTGGGAATAACCGTGCATAGTTCCTTGAAGGTGGAATCTCATATAGATAGGGTGGGAAAGAAAGCTTTTGGTATGCTAGCGTTTATAAATCAGAGCATTGAGTATAGAAGCTGGGATGTAATGTTAAAATTGTACAAGGCATTGGTGAGACCAAATCTGGAGTATGGTGTACAATTTTGGTCACCCAATTATAGGAAGGATGTCAACAAAATAGAGAGAGTACAGAGGAGATTTACTAGAATGTTGCCTGGGTTTCAACAACTAAGTTACAGAGAAAGGTTGAATAAGTTAGGGCTTTATTCTCTGGAGCACAGAAGGTTAAGGGGGGACTTGATAGAGGTCTTTAAAATGATGAGAGGGATAGATAGAGTTGATGTGGACAAGCTTTTCCCTTTGAGAATAGGGAAGATTCAAATAAGAGGACATGACTTCAGAATTAAGGGACAGAAGTTTAGGGGTAATATGAGGGGGAACTTCTTTACTCAGAGAGTGGTGGCGGTGTGGAATGAGCTTCCAGTGGAAGTGGTGGAGGCAGGTTCATTGGTATCATTTAAAAATAAATTGGATAGGCATATGGGTGAGAAGGGGATGGAGGGTTATGGTATGAGTGCAGGCAGGTGGGACTAAGGGAAAAAAAGTTGTTCGGCATGGACTTGTAGGGCCGAGATGGCCTGTTTCTGTGCTGTAATTGTTATATGGTTATAAGTGTTTGTACACAGAGATGGTGGCGGGTGCCTGGAACGTGCTGCTGGGGTTAGTGGTAGAGGCAGGTACGATGGGGGTGTTCCGGAGGGACTTACGTTGAGGTAGTAGATGGGGCGGGTGATGTTGAGCTGGTCGATGGTGGAGAGCACGATCGAGGGGGTGGTGAGGAAGAAGAGCAGGATGAAGACGAGGAAGTTGATGAAGATACAACGCAGCCACCACTGGGCTCCCTGCACCGAGAGATTCTTCCTGTCAGAGAGAAGTCAACAGTGAGGGCTGGGCCACTGGCGAGGCAGCCCACCATACACGCAGAACATACAACAGTACAGCACAGGGGACAGGCCCTTCAGCCCACAATGTCCATACCCAACATGATGCCAAGTTAAACTGATCTACTCTGCCTGCAGATGATCCATAATGAATAGGTGTAGAATTAGGCCATTCGGCCCATCAAGACTACTGCACCATTCAATCTTGGCCACTCTATCTCTCCCTCCTAACCCCATTCTCCTGCCTTCTCCCCATAATCTCTGACACCCGTACTAATCAAGAATCTATCTATCTCTGCCTTAAAAATATCCACTGACTTGGCCTCCACAGCCTTCTGTGGCAAAGAATTCCACAGATTCACCACCCTCTGACTAAAGAAGTTCCACCTCATCTCCTTCCTAAAAGAACGACCTTTAATTCTGAGGCTGTGACCTCTAGTCCTAGACTCTCCCACCCGTGGAAACATCCTCTCCACATCCACTGTATCCAAAGCCTTTCACTATTCCTGTACGTTTCCCCCCCCCCCCCCCCCCCCCCACCCCCCCCCCCCCCCCCCCCCCCCCATTCATTCTTCTAAACTCCGGTGAGTACAGGCCCAGTGCCGACAAACGCTCATCATAGGTTAACCCACTCATTCCTGGGATATCCCTCCATTCTCTGCATATCCACGTGCCTATCTAAACACGTCTTAAACACCACGATCATATCTGCCTCCACCACCGCCCCTGGCAGCACCATCTTGTCACCAACCACCCTGCACTAAACGTTATTCCCTTATCATGTATCTATACACTGTAAATGGCTCGATTGTAATCATGTACCGTCTTTCCGCTGACTGGTTAGCACGTTTAACAAAAGCTTTTCACTATACCTCAGTACACGTGGCAACAAACTCAACTAAACTAAACTTTTGTGCGTAAAAAAAAAAAACTTGTTCCGCACATCCCCTTTAAGCTTTGCCCCCCTCACCTTCATGTATGTCCTCTAGTCTTTGATATTTCCACCCTGAGAAAACAAGATTCTGACTGTCCACCCTGGCTATTCCTTCTATAATTTTACAAACTTCTATCAGGTCTCCCCTCAGCCTCCGATGTTCCTGAAAAAACAATCCAAGATTGTCCGACCTCCCTCGATATTCCCAATCATCCCCCGTCTACCTCAATGCATGTATATCATCCCTGGGAATACTCTCCAGTAATTTACCGACCACAGTCATCAGACTCGTTAGTCTAGAGCTGGGGTCGGCAACCAACGGCCCGGATCCGGCCCCCCGTAACCCGGAATCATCCATCCGGCCCGCAGGCCTAACACAAAACACACACAACGCTAATCCGAGAGAGAGAGAGAGAGAGACCCACACACCCACACACCCATATCACAACACCTGTCGACTCATTCACTCTCTCTCTCTCTCTCTCTGTCCCTACCCCCCCCCCCCCCCACCCCCTCTTCCATCCACCCGGCCACCCGGAGTGAAAGTGCCCCCCACCCCGGCATGCTTGAAACTGAAGCAGGCTGAGAGCGGCTTCAGCAAGGCGGTGCTGGAGCGGTTTCCTCGTGAGCCCAGCTATAATACGGCAACTTCTTCTCTCTTCCCCCCACAGTGTCCACGGATACATCTGACCAGGCGTAGAAGGAGGAGGAGCCATCTTGGGGAACGGCTGCTAGCCAGCAGCCGTCCGTTTTAATTCGCTTTTTTATAGTTTTTAGTGAGTCCTGAGTCTCGTCCATTTGGAGAAATTGACTTTTTAATGTGATGGGTAGGGGGCAATTTTGTTTTTAGGTCCCTATCCTGGTCAGTGAGGCAGCTTTTTCTCCGGGCTGCCCGTCGACCCGTCCTCGCGGCCTACCAGCGGGCGTGGAGCGCCGTTTCCTGGCGGGGACCGCCCAGCACCTCGGCGGCGGCACAGCCCTGGAGCGCTATCGTGGAGCGGAGCGGGCGATGCCTTGCCTGGGTCGCCGCGCTGGATCGACGCGCTGGAGCTCTGGTGATCTGTGACCGCCGAGTTCAACACCTCCGGGCTGCGGTTCTGCGGAGCGGAGCGGGCGGCGCCGATTTCAACATCGGAAGCCTGGGAGCTCCAAACCGGTGCGGCCCTGTCGGCTTCAGAAGCCGCGGTCCCCAGTCAGGAAGCGGCCGTTCCAGGTGGCCCAGCCGCTGAGTGGACTCTCCCGACGCTGGGGCAACACCACCCGGTGAGAACGGCCAGGAACATCGGGCCTCCGTAGAGGCAACTGCGGTGGCCTCAATAGGCCTGACTTTGGGTGAACTTGGGGTTGGAGACTGGACATTGTGCCTTCCCCCACAGAGGTAACCATTGTGGGGGGGATGATTTTTTGTCTGTACGTAATCCCGTTAGTCTTTGTCCAAGATGGCTGCCGTGCAGGGAGAGTGGACGCTGGCGCGCTTTAGCTGCCGCTGCTCTCTCTTCACATTGTGTTTTTGATTTTCTGTTTTTGGACTGAGTTCTGTTTTTAGCTTGTGTCTCTGTGATGTCTTTATTATTTATTTTACTCTGATTATATGTTTATATTCCTGTTAATCTTTGTAAGGTGTCCTTGAGATGTCTGAAAGGCGCCCAACAAATAAAATTTATTATTATTATTATTATTAGAACATCCTCGGCCGTAATGTGGACTTTCCTCAAGACATCTCCTCTGCCTGTCACAAGTTTCCCGATCTTCATCCAGAGAAGTCAACTATTGGCCACTAAACATCGGAGCAGAATTTTGCCGTGCAGTCCATCGCATCCACTTCACCATTCGATCATGGCTGATCTACTTTTCCCACTCAATCCCATTCTCCTGTCTTCTCCCCATAACCTTTGATGCCCTTACTAATCAGTTTAGTTTAGTTTAGAGGTACAATGTAGAAAGAGGCCCTTCGGCCCACTGAGTCTACATCAACCAGCGACCCCTCCCCGTACACTAGTTCTCTCCCACACACTAGGAACTGTTTGCGGAAACCAATTGACCTTGCTAACCCGCATGTCTTGGGGATGTGGGAGGAAACCGGAGCACCCGGAGAAAACATAGTACAGGGGGAACGTACAAACTCCTTTGACACCGTTGGACGTGCAAACTCCACACAGACAGACAGACGGACAGACAGCAGGCAAACCTCACCAGTGGACGTTCTGAGCTGATGGGGCGTAGCTGACCACCCATTTGGACACCTGGAGGCTTTGGCTGTGGTTGGAAGGCTGGCTGTTGGCCAGTAACCTGCAGCCCTGGCATCGGGTGTTTCTGAAGTCCCTCAGCACCCTGCGGAGAGAAAAGGAGCAGGCGTCTTTCCACTGATGCTACGCACAGCGCAGGCCACTCGGCCCAACCGGGCCCTACTGGCCACTTATCTGCACTTCCGGGAACCCCGGAAAGTTCACGATGGAAGGCGGCGTCTGTGGAGAGAGAAACGGATATTCCCGAGAATAAAGGCCGGAAGGACTAAGATGGTCAGAGAGTCCCACGGCACGGATACAGGCCCTTCGGCCCTACTTGTCCATGCTGACCATGATGCCCCATCTAAGCGAGTCACATTTGCCTGTACCTGGCCCATATCCCTCCAAGCCTCTCCTATCCACCTACCTGTCCAAGTATCTTTTAGATGCTAACAAAGTACCTGCCTCAACAACTTCCTGCCCTCAAAGGAATAAAGCCCCAGCCTGCCCAACCTCTCCCTATAGCTCAGCCCCTCAAGTCCTGGCAACATCCTCGTAAATCTTCCCTGTGGCGCAGCGGTAGAGTAGCTGCCTCACAGCGCTGGAGGCCGGGGTTCCATCCTGCAGTCTGTACGGGGAGTTTGTACGTTCTCCCCGTGACCTGCGTGGCTTTTCTCCGAGACCTTCGGTTTCCTCCCACACTCCAAAGACGTACAGGTTTGTAGGTTAATTGGCTTGGTATGAATGTAAACTTTGTCCCCAGTGGGTGTAGGATAGTGTTAATGTGCGGGGATCGCTGGTCGGCGCGGACTCGGTGGGCCAAAGGGCCTGTTTCCGTGCTGTATCTCTAAACTAAACTAAAAGATTTGACGCCTTGGTTGGCGTTTGGACAAGTTGGCCGAACTTTGGGTTATCTCGAAATTAAACTAGAAGCACACACTGCCCAACCTGCTGAGTGCCTGCAGCAGGTGGCTTCTGATGGTGGGTCTAGTTTCTTGCCCCGACCCCACTCCCCTTGGTTCTGCAAATGTCCCAATATCCCTCAATCTCCATTACAATCTATAATCATGTGATAGGAGCAGAATTAGGCCATTCGGCCCATCAAGTCTACTCCGCCATTTAATCATGGCTGATCTGTCTCTCCCTCCTAACCCCATTCTCCTGCCTTCTCCCCATAACCCCTGACACAATACAATACAATATTTATAACATGTCATTTGAACCTCAGTGAGGCTCAAACGAAACTCTGTTTCCACAGCCACAAACAAAGACAATTCCTACAAGAAATACAAACAATTCAATTTACACAAACACCCATCATAGTGAATCTCCTCCTCACTGTGATGGAAGGCAAAGAAACTACCCATCACTGCCCTAGGTATATCCACAGACTTGGCCTCCACAGCCTTCCGTGCCAAAGAATTCCACAGATTCACCACCCTCTGACAAAAGAAATTCCTCCTCATCTCCTTCCTAAAGGAAAGTCCTTTAATTCTGAGGCTGTGACCTCTAGTCCTAGACTCTCCCACTAGTGGAAACATCCTCTCCACATCCACTCTATCTAGGCCTTTCGCTATTTGATACGTTTCAATGAGTTTCCTCGTCATCCTAAACGGCAGCGAGTGTGGGCCCAGTGCCGTCAAACGCTCATCATATGCTAACCTACACATTCCTTGGATCATTCAAAAAAAACAATCTCCACTCAAAAACAATCAGAGCCAGCACATCCTTCCTCAGATACGGGGCCCAATACTGCTCACAACAATGTTCATGTCCCATAGCCTTTTAAACATCCACAGTTCTCGGGCAAATTCCATATATATCCTACCACCCATCTACGCAGAATCAATGCACAAGCAGCTAAATAACCTACTGACCCTCACACCTGAGGGTTTATTGATCGGTCCATTGATTGATTGATCCAGCACGGAAACATTTACAGGCCCTTTGCCCACCAAATCTACTCCGACCATCGATCACCCGTCCACACCCGTTCCATGCTATCCCACTTTCTCATCCACCCCCGACATACGAGGAGCAATTTAAAGAGGCCCCTTTAACCTACAAACCCTCACGTCTTTGGGATGTGGGATGAAACCAGAGCGCCCGGAGGAAACCCCACGTGGTCACAGGGAAAACGTGCAAACTCCGTACAGACAGCACCCGTAGTCGGGATGGAACCCGGGTCTCTGCCGCTGTGAGACAGCAACTCTACCGCTGTGCCACCGTGCCGATCCCAATGCTGAATAAGTCAGTGGGTCAGGCAGCATCCCTGGAGAACATGGATGGGTGGCGTTTAAGGTCGGGACCCTTATTCAAACTGATTGTGGTGAGGTGGGATGGGGGGGAAGAAAGCTGGAAGCGAGGAATGTCCTACACACTAGGGACAAGGTACAATTTTACAAGGCCAATTATCCTCCTTCCACTGGGAGAACGTGCAACTTTGTGGTAAACGCCGACTCAGACATTTAGCCCCTGTCCCACTGAGGAGACCTAAACAGCAACCTCTGGTGACCTTGCCCGCCACCCAAGGTTTCCCTGAGGTCACTGGAGGTTTTGGTGACTCTCCCTAATGGTCGAAAGTGGTTTCCGTGTGGTCGAGGCTTCATCTAGGTTGCTGCTATTTTTTCATCATGATTAAAACCGGCCTCGACTAAAAATAGGTTGCCATTTTAAAAATCGATCATTTTTTAGTCACTGGTCTAATCGAAGCCGGTGTTCTTCATAGTCGAGGAAGGTTTTCAACATATGCGTGGGAGGTAGCAGGTTGCAGGTCACCTCGAACTTGTTTATTTTTGGGTGGTGGGCAAGGTTACCAGTGGTTGCTGTTTAGGTCCCTTAAGTGGGTCACTGTAGAGCCCTCAGAGGTAGGCCCAAACTCACATCGTTGCCATGGCTTCATCCTGGAAGGTGACAAAGGCGAGACCGAGGGATTTCTTGATGGGTGCGTCTCTCTGCTGCATGAACTGGTCTTGAAACTCACTCTCCAGCTT
Source organism: Leucoraja erinaceus (assembly GCF_028641065.1). Taxonomy (NCBI): domain Eukaryota; kingdom Metazoa; phylum Chordata; class Chondrichthyes; order Rajiformes; family Rajidae; genus Leucoraja; species Leucoraja erinaceus. The sequence continues at coordinate 92,354,951 of NC_073381.1, forward strand.
TGTGTAATAGTCCACAGCGTCGACCTGTCGAATGAAGGAGGTACATTATTGTCACAGGCACCCTGGTACAGTCAAAACCTTGGTTTCGCAAAGCTTTTCCGAACAAATCAGATAACACTTCCCCTGGCACCTGGATGCACCCGAACAGTCTGCAGGCACGTCCTTAGATTAGTGTGTAGGAAGGAACGGCAGATGATGGTTTACACCGAGAACAGACACAAAATGCTGGAGTAACTCAGCGGGACAGGCAGCTTCTCAGGGGAGAAGGAATGGGCGACGTTTCAGGTCATAACACTTCTTCAGGGAGGTTCTACTGCAGTTGTACAGGGTCTTGGTGAGACCACATCTGAAGTACTGCGTACAGTTTTGGTCTCCTAATCTGAGGAAAGATAGAGGGAGTACAGAGAAGGTTCACCAGACTGATTCCTGGGATGTCAAAGGTATCAAAGGTATTTTATTGGTCACATTCACATACACCTAGGTGTAGTGAAGTGAAATGCTTCTTGCCATTTTGCAACACATAAAGAAGGAATACAGACATAACATTAATAAGAGAAGAATATCTCCCCCACAATGGCTCCCATTATGAGGGAAGGCACAAAGTCCAGTCCCCAACCCCAGTTCACCCATAGTCGGGCCCATTGAGGCCTCCACAGTTGCCTCTACGGAGGCCCGATGTTCCAGGCCGTTCTCGCCACGTGATGTTGCTCCGGCGTCGGGAGAATCCTCCCAGCGGCCTGGGAGCCCTGGAACGGCCGCTTCCGTACTGGAGGCCGCGGCTTCTGAAGCCAACAAGGCCGCGCCGGTTGGAGCTCCACAACTGGCGATCTCATCTAGAGATCCCAGGCTCCCGGTGTAAAGTTCAGCGCCGCCGCCCGCAGCTGGTCGCTCCACAGTCCCGCAGCTCCGCGATGTTGTTCCCGGCGGTCTCAGCTCACCGGAGTTCCAGCGCGGCGACCCAGGCAAGGCATTGCCCGCTCCACGATAGCGCTCCAGCGCTGTGCCCGCCGCCGAAGCTGAGGTTCTGTGCGGTCCCCGACAGGAAACGCCGCTCCAGGCCCGCTGGTAGGCCGCGAGGACGGGTCGAAGCTGCAGCCTGGAGAAAAGCTGCCTCTCCGACCAGGTAGGGACCCTGAAAGGTAGTTTCCCCCTCCCCCCCCACACACACACACACACACATAAAAAAGTCTAGACCTCCAAACAAAACATTTAACTAACTAAAATAAAAAATAAAAAGATGAAAAGACAGACAGCTGCTGGCTGGGCAGCCGTGCACATTGCAAGGACTTTCATATGAAGAATGACTGGATAGACTCGGCTTGTACGCGCTAGAATTTAGAAGATTGAGGGCGGATCTTATTGAAACTTACAAAATTCTTAAGGGGTTGGACAGGCTAGATGCAGGAAGATTGTTCCTGATGTTGGGGAAGTCCAGAACTAGGGGTCACAGTTTAAGCAGAAGAGGGAAGTCTTTTAGGACCGAGATGAGAAAATCATTTTTCACACAGAGTGGTGAATCTCTGGAATTCTCTGCCACAGAAGGTAGTTTAGGCCAGTTCATTGGCTATATTTAAGAGGGAGTTAGATGTGGCCCTTCTGGCTAAAGGGATCGGGGGGTATGGAGAGAAGGCAGGTACGGGATACCGAGTTGGATGATCAGCCATGATCATATTGAATGGCGGTGCAGGCTCGAAGGGCCGAATGGCCTACTGCTGCACCTATTTTCTATGTTTCTATGTTTCAGATTCGGCCCAGTCAGACTGTCTGAAGACGGGTCTCGACCCAAAACATCACCTATTCCTTTTCTCCTGATGTGCTGCCTGACCCGCTGAGTTACTCGGACATTTTTAGTTTAGTTTAGTTTTAAAGATGCAGTGTGGAAGCTTGCTTTTCAGACCACTGAGTGCCGCCAACCTGCCAACCCCCGTTCACACTAGTTCTATGTTATCCCTAAGCACAATGGGACAATTTACAGAAGCCAATTAATCTGCAAACCTCTGCGTCTTTGCAATGTGGGAGGCAACCGGGGCACCCGGAGAAAACCCACGTGGTCCCGGGGAGAATGTACAAACCCTGTACAGACAGGAGCGATCCTGGGTCTCTGGGGCTGTGAGACAGCAACTCGACTGTTGCCCCACTGTTTAACTTGGTTGGTACAGGAAAGAACTTCATTGGAGCTGCCACAATACAATAATACTTTATTCGCCAAGTATGTTTTGCAGCATACGAGGAATTTGATTTGCCAAGTCAGTCATACAAATAACAAGCAACAGAATGCACAAAATACATTTTAACGTAAACATCCACCACAGTTCAATCTCTGCCCTTCTTTGTAATCAACCAGTATTTGTCAGATTGACACAGAAAGCTGAAGTAACTCAACGGGTCAGACAGCATCTCTGGAGAAATCTCTGGGGAAAGAAGGGTCTCGATCCGAAACGTCACCCATTCCATCTCTCCAGAGATGCTGCCTGTCCCACTAAGTTACTCCAGCTTTTCTTGTGTCTATCTTTGGTTAAAACATCATCTCACACACTCAAAGTGTTCCTAATGCGGTTACAAGTTTAAGGTGAGAGGGAAAAGAATTAAATAGGAAACATAGGGGCAACCTTTTTCACACAGGTAGCGGTGGGTGGGCTGCCAGAGAAGGTAGTTGAGGCAGGTACTACTAACAGCATTTAAAAGGCATTTGGGTGGGTACGTGGATAGGAAGGGTTTAGAGGGATATGGGCCAAACGCAGACTGGTGGGACTAGTGTAGATGGGGCATCTTGGTTAGCATGGGCAAGTTGGGCGGAAGGGCCTGTTTCCACGCTATATGGCTCTGTGACTCAGATAATGCTATACATAGATGCAAGCAAGCAAACCACAAGTACAACAGGTAGAGCAAAGGGGAAGATACAGAATGCAGAATATAGTTCTCAGCATTGTAGCGCACCAGTTCCACAGACAAAGTCCAATGTCCGCAATGGGGTAGAGGTGAATCGGACAGTACCCTAGCTTATGGAAGGGCCGTTCAGAAGCCTGATAACAGAGGGGAAGAAGCTGTTCCTGAGTCTGGTGGTGCGCGCTTTCAAGCTTCTGTACCTTCTGCCAGACGGGGTTAACCGAGATGGGACAAGCACAGATGGGGCATCTTGGTTGGTATGGACTGGTTGGGCTGAAGGGCCTGTTTCCGTGCTGTACGACTCAATGGCCCTTCTGACCCCACGCAGAGTGACCATCCTCGCCCACCCCTCCCCCTGTTACAGTCCCTTTCTCTCCGGTACAAGAGCCCGCCGCGCCTCTCCCCGCTCCCCCCCGAAGCGGTGTTGAGGCGGGCGAGGGGACGGGGGGAGGGAGGGGGAGAGGGGGGTTACCACCACACCTGCTCGCATCCTCTGAAGCTGCAGCAGCAGAAATGGCCGCACAGTTTTGGGTTGATGAACACTCTGCGTCCTCTGTCTAGGATCAGCGCTCTGTAGTAGTCTCGACTGTGGCCGGCCGCCACCCTGCAGGAAGACACACACCCACGTCAGGATGCCACCTTTTCCCCCCCCCCCCCCCTCCCCCCTCCCCCCCCCTTCCCCCAGCCCACCGATCCCCCACTGCACCACCGAGACCTTCTGTCCAGCATCTATGGGGTAAACCAACTTTCTGTACGGAGTTTGTACGTTGACCGCGTGGGTTTTCTCCGGGTGCTCCGGTTTCCTCCCACACTCCAACAGGTTTGTACTGTTTAAGAAGGAACTGCAGATGCTGGAAAATCGAAGGTAGGCAAAAGTGCTGGAGAAACTCAGCGAGTGCAGCAGCATCTATGGAGCGAAGGAAATAGGCAACGTTTCGGGCCGAAACCCGAGGGTTTCGGCCCGAAACGTTGCCTATTTCCTTCACTCCATAGATGCTGCTGCACCCGCTGAGTTTCTCCAGCACTTTTGTCTACCTATAGGTTTGTACTAAATTGGCTTTGGTAAAACTTGTAAGTTGTCTCCACAGTGTAGGATAATGCTAGTGTGTGGTGATCACAGGTCAACGCGGACTCGGTGGGCCGAAGGGCCTGTTTCCGCGCTGTATCTCTAAACCAAACTAAACCAAACCTCACCCACGTCTCCACTTAAGATCAATCTCCCGTCCTCCCCCCCCCCACCCTGGGAGACCCTCAGAGAACTAATCGGGGAACGTGGTCACCTGCTGAGATATTTAACGATGGTCGCCATGGAAGCAGCAACGGGTGCAATTATCATTTCTGTTACAAGCGACCAAAGCACCAAGGCAAATCCCTTGTATGTGCACATACTTGGCTAATAAATATGTACTCAATAAAAGACTCTAGGACAGATATATGGATAGGAAGGGTTTAGAGGGATAGGGCCCAAATGCAGACAATTGGAATAGCAACTGGCTAAGCATGGGCAAGTTGGGCCGAAGGGCCTGTTGCATGTGGTACAGCTCTGTGTCTCTAGGTTAATGTATATTACTGTCACGTGTACTGAGGTACAGTGTAAAGCCTTTGTTGTACATGCTATTCAATAGATAATTGATCTATCACCCTGTGACCCTCAGTAAGATAGACAATAGACAATAGGTACAGGAGTAGGCCATTCGGCCCTGTGAGCCAGTACTGCCATTCAAGGTGATCATGGCTGATCATCCCCTATCAGATCAGATAATACTAGACATGAATACAATCAAGTCGGACTTGAGTACAACAGACTCCAAAGAAGGTAGACAGAAGTGCTGGAGAAACTCAGCGGGTGCAGCAGCATCTATGGAGCGAAGGAAATAGGCAACGTTTCGGGACGAAACCCTTCTTCAGAGTGCAGGCATGTAGGTTAATTGGCTTGGTAAATTGTCCCCAGTGTGTGTAGGATAGTATTAATATGCGGGGATCGCTGGTGGGGGCAGACCTGGTGGGCCGAGTGGCCTGTTTCCGCGCTGTATGTCTAAACTAAACCCAACAGGTAGGAGCAAAGAGATAAGTAACCAGAGTGCAGAGTGCAGAGTAGCAGTTCTAGAGAGTGGATTGGAAAATTTGGACAGTACCCTAGCTTATGGAAGGGCAGTGCAGACGCCTGATAACAGAGGGGAAGAAGCTGTTCCTGAGTCCGGTGGTGCTTCTGGATCTTCTGCCCGACGGGAGAGGGGAGAAGAGGTTCAGGTTGATTAGTGTCACGTGTGCCAGGGTACAGTGAAAAGCTTTGCTCTGCCTGCTATCCAAACACATCAGATAATGTTATACATAAATGCAAGCAAGCAAACTTCAGGTACAATGGGTAGAACAAAGGGGAAGATACAGAGTGCAGAATATAGTTCTCAGCATTGTAGCGCACCAGTTCCACAGACAAAGTCCAATGTCTGCAATGGGGCAGAGGTGAATCGGACAGAGGCCTAGTTCATGGAAGGGGCGTTCAGAAGCCTGATAGCAGAGGGGAAGAAGCGTTCTGGAGGCGCGACTCAGCTACACCTCTTCCCCCGTGTAATCTATGACTCTATGGGGAGTAACAGGTCCCTAAACATTGACAACATCTTACCACCGTGCATTCAACTCCATCAGAAACTCCACGTCGTAGCAAAGCTGGACCTCCAGGACGGTGCACGTTGGGTAGGCCTCCCTGTGGAAGAGAGATGGGAGTCACTGGCACAGTGTGGAGAGCGGGCTGACGGCAGCAAGGGCTCAGAGAGAAGCCCACTGATGTTGCCCACTGTATCGCCACAGAGAGCAGCTGGGCCCTCATGCTCACTGTGAACCAGCAGCCAGTCAATGCACGGGCCTCTCCACATCCTGGCCAACTCTACCCCCCCAACATAACACCAGAGACTAGGTCCAGAGTGAAGCGCCCTCCATGTTGACCCATCACACACTCCCAGAGCAAGGGTTAGATACAGAGTGAGGCTCCCTCCATACCGTCCCATCACTCCCATAGCTCAATACAGAGTGAAGTTCCCTCTGCACAGCCCCATCACATTGGTATTAGCTGCACCTCCCTTCACACAGATGCCCAATATCATAGAAACATAGAAATTAGGTGCAGGAGTAGGCCATTCGGCCCTTCGAGCCTGCACCGCCATTCAATATGATCATGGCTGATCATCCAACTCAGTATCCCGTACCTGCCTTCTCTCCATACCCCCTGATCCCCTTAGCCACAAGGGCCACATCTAACTCCCTCTTAAATATAGCCAATGAACTGGCCTCAACTACCCTCTGTGGCAGAGAGTTCCAGAGATTCACTACTCTCTGTGTGAAAACAGTTCTTCTCATCTTGGTTTTAAAGGATTTCCCCCTTATCCTTAATCTGTGACCCCTTGTCCTGGACTTCCCCAACATCAGGAACAATCTTCCTGCATCTAGCCTGTCCAACCCCTTAAGAATTTTGTACGTTTCTATAAGATCCCCCCTCAATCTCCTAAATTCTAGAGAGTATAAACCAAGTCTATCCAGTCTTTCTTCATAAGACAGTCCTGACATCCCAGGAATCAGTCTGGTGAACCTTCTCTGCACTCCCTCTATGGCAATAATGTCCTTCCGCAGATTTGGAGACCAAAACTGTACGCAGTACTCCAGGTGTGATCCCGAAGTTAGACGGCACCAACTCCATGCCTTACTTCCCCTGTGACCCTCAGTAACATAGACAATAGACAATAGGTGCAGGAGTAGGCCATTCAGCCCTTCGAGCCAGCACCGCCATTCAATGTGATCATGGCTGATCATTCATAATCAGTACCCCGTTCCTGCCTTCTCCCCACATCCCCTGACTCCATTATCTTTAAGAGCCCTATCTAGCTCTCTCTTAAAAGATCCCAGAGAATTGGCTTCCACTGCCCTCTGACTCCGCTATCTTTAAGAGCCTTATCTAACTCTCTCTTGAAAGTATCTAGAGAACTGGCAGAGAATTCCACACTCACAACTGTGTGAAAAAGTGTTTCCTCATCTCCGTTCTAAATGGCTTACTCCTTATTCTTGAACCGTGGCCCCTGGTTCTGGACTCCCCCAACATCGGGAACATGTTTCCTGCCTCTAGCGTGTCCAAACCCTTAATAATCTTACGTGTTTCAATAAGATCCCCTCTTATCCTTCTAAACTCCAGAGTGTACAAGCCCAGATGTTGGCAGGGACTGTAAGTGCCCGCGGTCACCCACCTGATGTGCCTGCCAGTGGGCCCCACTCCTTGCCCCCCAGCACCAGAAGTGTGTGCCTCTGGTCGCCACTCCACCTTCCACTCACGTGCCTACCTGTGGTCCCGACTCCTCCATCCACCCACCTGAGGTGTCTGCCTATGGTCTCCTCCTTGGCCCGCTTTGGTATCCTCGCTATGAATAGTGTGCGTTTCACCTGCAAAGACAGACACAAGATGAGAGCGAGGCGTGCCGGCATGTCAGTGCGGTGTGATGGACAACTTGTTCAACAGATCAACTGGCCGGTTTCTCCTCGAGTTTTAGTTTGGTCCAATCTCCTCTGCTCCCTCCCTCCCTCCCTCCCTCCACGTCGATCGAACGTCTCCACATCCTCCCAGTAATGGGGCAACCGGAAGCACGGCACGGTGGCGCAGCGGTAGAGACCCGGGCTCCGTCCTGACTACGGGCGCTGCCCGCACGGAGTTTGCACGATCTCCCGTGGGTTTGCACGTGGGTTTTCTCCGGATGCTCTGGTTTCCTCCCACATCCCAAAGACGTGCAGGTTTGTGAATTAATTGGCCCTCTGTAAATTGTCCCCAGTCCGTAGGGATGGAACTAAGGTACGGGGTGGTCCAGGGCGGGCCGAAGGGCCTGTTTCCCCGCTGCATCGCTAAACTAATCTAAACTGCGTGCAATAGTTTCAATGCACCAAAGTCCCATAAAGCTGCAGATGTGCCCAGATTGAGGTGGCCATGTGCCCAGATTGAGTGTGCACAGCTGGAGGTTGGCGTGAAGCAGAACTAGGTGTGGCAGGTAGATCGGGTGGTCAAAAAGCCTTTAGGTACACTGGCCTTCATCGGCCTGAGTATCGAGTATAGAAGTTGGGAGGTCATGTTGCAGTTATATACAACGTTGGTGAGGCCACATTTAGAGTATTGTGTTCAGTTCTGGGCACCGTGTTATAGGATACATGGTGTCAAGCTGGAAAGGGTGCAGAGAAGTTTTCCGAGGATGTTGCCAGGACTAGAGGGTGTGAGCTATAGGGAGAAGTTGAGCAGGCTCGGACTATTGCTTGGAGCACAGGAGGATGAGGTGTGATCTTATTGAGGCGTATAAAATTATGAGAGAATTAGATCGAGGGGTAGTCTCTTGCCCAGAACCCGAGGACATAGCTTTGTAGTGGTGTACAGAGAGGGGGAAAATTTAATAGGAACCCAAGGGGTATCTTTATTACACAAAGGGTGGTGGGTGTATGGAGCGAGCTGCCAGAGGAGGTAGTTGAGGCTGGGACTATCCCAACGTTGAGAAGCATTTATACAAGCACATGGATAGGGACAGGTTTGGAGGGACATGGGCCAAACGCAGGCAGGTGGGACCAGTGTAGATGGGGCAAGTTGGTCAGATTGGGCATGTTGGGCCGAAGGGCCTGTTACCACACTGTATCTATGTTTCTATGACTCTAAGTCACGATGTCTCTATGAAGATCTGACTCTACGGTCTCTGTGACTATAACACTGTCTCCGTGTCTCTATATGTCTGCAACCACGACTCTACCCCTCTACCCCACTACCTCTCTATCTCTCTCCCCCTCTATCCCTCTACCCCTCCATCTCTCTCTCTCTCCCCTCCATCTCTCTCTCTCCCCCTCCATCTCTCTCTCTCCCCTCCATCTCTCTCTCTCTACATCCATCTCTCTCTCTCTTTCTCTCTCTCCTCTCCATCTCTCTCTCTCTCTCTCTCCCCCTCCATCTCTCTCTCTCTCTCCATCTCTCTCTCTCTCTCCCTCGCTCTCTATCCCTCTCTCCCTGTCACTCTCTCCCCCTCCATCTCTCTCTCTCCCCCTCCATCTCTCTCTCTCTCCCCCTCTATCCCCTCTATCCCCTCTATCCCTCTCCCCTCTCTGTACTCACTACGACTCTATCTCTACCTCTCTACCTCTCTTTGTCTCTAGCTCTCTACATTTCTATATCTCTACGAGTTCCCCTCGCCCATTGACGTTGAGCACTGGGACAAGGACCACGTTGGACCTCCGGGCTTGAGCAGCCAAGGCTGTCAGCTTGACCGGGCCGGAGGTGGGCCTGCGGTAGAGGAGGACACACTCCGCGCATCGTTGCAACGTTTGCGACGGGGATATCGGCGCCAGGTTCAGCCTCACCACGTCCTCTCCGGTGTATCTGGTGGAGGAGGCGTGGTGCCTCAGCACCAGCACAGTCAGCAGCAGGTAGATGACGGCAAAGACCGTGTGAAGCCACAGGATGTCATTCCTGCAAACGCAAAACGTGCACGCTGAGAAGATGGCCTTCGTCAGATCACCAGCACACACAGGGCTCAGGGTTACGTTACATTAACACCACAGCCCATCACATGAGGGAGCGGACATGGTGGACACACAGAGTCCGTCACCCAGAGTAGGGCAATCAAGATCCAGGGGACACAGGTTTAAGGAGAGAGTGGAGAGATTGAATAGGAACCTAAGGAGCAACCTTTCCGTTCTGAGGGTGGTGGATGCATGGAACAAGCTGCCAGAGGAGGTAGTTTAGGCGGGTACTAAAACAATAATTAAAAGGCATTTGGACAGGGACACGGGTAGGAAAGGTTTGAAGGGATATGGGATAAACATGGACAATTGGGACTAGCTCAGATTCAGATTCAGATTCAATTTTAATTGTCATTGTCAGTGTACAGTACAGAGACAACGAAATGCAGTTAGCATCTCCCTGGAAGAGCGACATAGCAAATGATTTCAATAAATAATAATAAGTGTCCGGGGGGGGGGGGTTGTGATTGGCAGTCACCGAGGTACGTTGTTGAGTAGAGTGACAGCCGCCGGAAAGAAGCTGTTCCTCGACCTGCTGGTTCGGCAACGGAGAGACCTGTAGCGCCTCCCGGATGGTAGGAGGGTAAACAGTCCATGGTTGGGGTGAGAGCAGTCCTTGGCGATGCTGAGCGCCCTCCGCAGACAACGCTTGCTTTGGACAGACTCAATGGAGGGGAGCAAGGAACCGGTGAGGCGTTGGGCAATTTTCACCACCCTCTGCAATGCCTTCCGGTCAGAGACAGAGCAGTTGCCATACCATACTGTGATGCAGTTGGTAAGGATGCTCAAATGGGGCATCTTGGTCGGAGTAGATAGTTGGGCTGAATGGCCTGTTTCCATGCTGTATGACTGTGACTCTCCACAATATTAAATTAAAAAACATGAATATAAGTGCAGAAACTCCAAAGTCCTTGGTGCAACTAAGACAGTCCATAGTTTATATAGTTAGAGTTAGTTTAGTTAGTGACTGTTCCCATGTCAACATCTTCTCAGGGTACTTACTTGATTTTTATGTTTCCAATTGTAGTTCTGCCAAAAAGTTCAGGATCGTTGACTGCAGATCAAAGTGGAAAGAGTTAAACTTGCAACACAGCATCAAAGGCCCAGCACGGGTTTCCATGGCGACCCAGAATCGCAGTTCCCACTCCCACAACAATGGAGTAAAGAGGTTCTTCTGCAGTTGTATAGGGCTCTGGTGAGACCACATCTGGAGTATTGTGTACAGTTTTGGTCTCCTAATTTGAGGAAGGACATCCTTGTGATTGAGGCAGTGCAGCGTAGGTTCACGAGATTGATCCCTGGGATGGCGGGACTGTCATATGAGGAAAGATGGAAAAGACTAGGCTTGTATTCACATGGAATTTAGAAGGACGAGGGGGATCTTATGGAAACATATACAATTATAAAAGGACTGGACAAGCTAGATGCAGGAAAAATGTTCCCAATGTTAGGCGAGTCCAGAACCAGGGGCCACAGTCTTAGAATAAAGGGGAGGTCATTTAAGACTGAGGCGAGAGAGAAAAAAAAACTTTTTCACCCAGAGAATTGTGAATTTATGGAATTCCCTGCCACAGAGGGCAGTGGAAGCCAAGTCACTGGATGGATTTAAGAGAGAGTTAGATAGAGCTCTAGGGGCTAGTGGAGTCAAGGGATATGGGGAGAAGGCAGGCACGGGTTATTGATTGGGGACGATCAGCCATGATCACAATGAATGGCGGTGCTGGCTCGAAGGGCCGAATGGCCTCCTCCTGCACCTATTTTCTATGTTTCTATGTAACCAGTTTTCCATTCTGAATGTATGGGAAGGAACAGCAGATGCTGGTTTAACACTGGAGAGAGATGCAAAATGCTAGAGTAACTCAGCGGGCCAGGCAGCATCTCTGGATCCCATTTTCAGATCCCAGTTGAGTTTATTGCCACGTGTAACGAGGTACAGTGGAATGTTGCGTGCTAACCATTCAGCAGAAAGACAATGCACGATTACAATCAGGTACTGATCTGTCCCGCCCACTCCCCTGACATCAGTCTGAAGAAGGGTCTTGACCAGAGACGTCACCCATTCCTTCTCTCCAGAGATGCTGCCCGTCCCGCTGAGTTACTCCAGCATTTAAACCTTTGATCTGCAGTTCTTTCCTACACACGATCACAATCGAGCCATTTACAGGAGGGCACAGCGCAAGAGCGCGGGGCACACACTTACTCAACAGGCTGCCGGACAGGTTGACGGGCAGGATAATTCCCACGGACATGACACTCATGGCGATGAGGATGACAATGAGGTGGCGTTGGAAGGACAGGTACAGCATGGCATCGTCTCCGCACTGCTCCTGTAGTTCACTGTCCCTGCGACAGAGCATGCAACAAGAGGGGTCTGAGCGAGTGAGAGTGCGTGTGATTCAGTTTTACTTTAGTTTGGTTGATTGTCACATGTACCGAGGTACAGTGAAAAGCTTTTCACAAGTTCGCAAGTTATACGAGTAGAATTAGGCCACTTGGACCATCGAGCCCAACTTACAAAATTCTTAAGGGGTTGGACAGGCTAGATGCAGGAAGATTGTTCCCGATGTTGGGGAAGTCCAGGACAAGGGGTCACAGCTTAAGGATAAGGGGGAAATCCTTTAAAAACCGAGATGAGAAGAACTTTTTTCACACAGAGAGTGGTGAATCTCTGGAACTCTCTGCCACAGAGGGTAGTTGAGGCCAGTTCATTGGCTATATTTAAGAGGGAGTTAGATGTGGCCCTTGTGGCTAAGGAGATCAGGGGGTATGGAGAGAAGGCAGGTACGGGACACTGAGTTGGATGATCAGCCATGATCATATTGAATGGCGGTGCAGGCTCGAAGGGCCGAATGGCCTACTCCTGCACCTAATTTCTATGTTTCTATGATGTGGACAAGCTTTTCCCTTTGAGAATAGGGAAGATTCAAACAAGAGGACATGACTTCAGAATTAAGGGACAGAAGTTTAGGGGTAACATGAGGGGGAACTTCTTTACTCAGAGAGTGGTAGCGGTGTGGAATGAGCTTCCAGTGGAAGTGGTGGCGGCAGGTTCATTGGTATCATTTAAAAATAAATTGGATAGGCATATGGATGAGAAGGAAATGGAGGGTTATGGTACGAGTGCAGGCAGGTGGGACTAAGGGAAAAAAGTTATTCGGCACGGACTTGTAGGGCCGAGATGGCCTGTTTCTGTGCTGTAATTGTTATATGGTTATATGGAGTCTACTCCGCCATTCAATCATGGCTTGTCCCTGCCTACTATTCCCATTTTCCTGCCTTCCCCCCATAATCCTTGACACCCGTTCTAATCAAGAATTTGTCCATCTCTGCCATAAACAATATCCACTGACTTGGCCTCCACAGATTAACTACCTGACTAAAGAAGTTCCTCCTCACCGCCTTTCTAAAAGAGCGCCCTTTAATCCTGTGGCTATGACTGGTTCTAGACTCCCCCACCAGTGGAAACATCCTTTCCACATCCACTCTATCTATGCCTGTCATTATTCTGTCATTTCAATGAGGTCCCCCCTCAACCTGAACTCCAGTGAGTAGAGGCCCAGTGCTGTCAAACGCTCATCATATGCTAACCTTTTTGTAGCATTCCTTTTGTTGCGTGCTAACCAGTCAGCAGAAAGACAATACATGATCACAATCTTACACAATAGATACATGATAAGGGAATAACGTTTAGTACAAGGTAAAGCCAGCAAAGTCCGATGAAGGATAGTCCGAGGGTCACCAATGAGGTAGGTGGTTTTTCACACTGCTCTCTAATGGTGGTAGGATGTTTCGATTGCCTGATAACAGCTGGGAAGAAACTGTCCCTGAATCTGGTGTTGTGCGTTTTCACACTTCTGTACCTTTTGCCCGATGGGAGAGGGGAGAAGAGGGAGTGGCCTGGGTGCGACTTGTCCATGATTATGCTGCTGGCCTTGCCGAGGCAGCGTGAGGTATAAACGGAGTCAGTGGTTTGTGTGATGGTCTGGGCTGCGTCTACAATTCACTACAATTTCTCCCGGTCTTGGATGGAGCTGTTCCCAAACCAAGCTGCGATGCATCCCGTGTGTGTGTGTGTGCTTATGTGTATATGTAAGAGAGTGCACACGTGTGTGTGTGGGGGGAGAGGGTTATGCATGAGTGTGTGTGACTGTGAGTGTGTGTGCATGTGCATGTATGTGTGTGCGTGTGCGTGTGCGATGTGCACCTATCCATATTCTCCAGGGATGCTGCCCGACCCCTTGAGTTACTCCAAGATTTTGTGACTTTTTTTTGTAAACCTGCATCTAGAGCAACCGACAAGGGCGGCACGGTGAAGCAACGGAAGAGTTGCTGCCTTACAGCGCCGGAGACTCGGGTTCGATCCTGGCTACAGGTGCTGTCCGTGTGGAGTTTGCACCCTCTCTTTGTGTCCGCACGGGTTTTCTCTGGGTGCTCCGGTTTCTTCCCACATCCCAAAGGTTTGTAGGTTAATTGGCCTCCATAAGCTGTCCCTAGTGTGTAGGATAGAACTGGTGTACGGGGATCGCTGGTCGGCGCGGACTAGTTGGGCTGAAGAGTGCAGGAAGGAACTGCAGATGCTGGTTTAAACCGAAGACAGACACAGAATGCTGGAGTAACTCAGCGGGACAGGCAGCGTCTCTGGCGAGAAGCAATGGGTGACGTTTCGGGTCGAGACCCTTCTTCAGACAGAAGAAGGGTCTCAGAGAGTCTGACCTGAAACGTCACCCATTGCTTCTCTCCAGAGATGCTGCCTGTCCCGCTGAGTTACTCCAGCATCTTGTGTCTATTGTTGGTCTAAAGAGCCTGTTTCCATGCTGTATCTCTAACCTAAATTAAACTATGCAATCTGCTGGAGGTACTCAGCGGGTCAGGCAACGTCTGTGGGGATCGGAGGGAATGGTCGACGTTTCGGGTCAAGACCCTACATCAGGACTTAGATCGGCAATCCTTTTTCTGTGGCAGACCCTGCACCCATCCCCGCTCCCCCCGAGAGGGTAGGGGGGTGGGGGGGTGGGGGTGGGCATCTTCGAGCTCCCGCCAGCAGGTCTGGCACTCACATCATGGAGAAGGTGTTGACCACCCACGAGCAATGGCCCTGTGGGAGAGAGAGACGGAGGATCAGTCAGTATGGGCTGGGCTCCTGCATCGCATCGCATCACATCCCAGCTGCCCGCGTTTATCCCATATCCCTCAAAACTTTTTTCCTCTACATGTACCAGCCCAAATGCTTTTATTTGTTGTTATAGTCCCTGCCTCAACTACCTCCTCTGGCAGCTCGTTCCACATACCCACCACCCTGTGTGAAACAGTTACCCCTCAGGTTCCTATTAAAACATTCCCCTCTCACCTCATTTCGGTGGAGACGAGGGGCAGGTTGCGATTGGGGGGGGGGGGGAGGGCTGGTCGGGTGGGAAGGTCAGGGGAGGGGCTGGTTAGGGGGAAAGGTCAGGGGGAGGGGCTGGTTAGGGGAGAAAGGTCAGGGGAGGGGCTGGTTGGGGGAGAGGCTGGTCAAGGGGTAAAGGTCAGGGGAGGGGCTGGTTGGGGGGAGGGGCTGGTCGGGGGAGGGGCTGGTCGGGGGAGGGGCTGGTCGAGGGAGGGGCTGGTTTGGGGGAGGGGCTGGTTTGGGGGAGGGGGCTGGTCGAGGGAGGGGGTCTGGTCGGGGGGGGCTGGTGGGGGAGGGGCTGGTCGGGGGAGGGGCTGGTCGGGGGAGGGGCTGGTCAGGGGAGGGGCTGGTGGGGGGAGGGGCTGGTGGGGGAGGGGCTGGTTGAGGGAGGGGCAGAACAGAGGGAAGGTCGGAGGAAGGCTGGTACTCACCGCATCATTCACTAGGTGCTCGCTGGAGGAGGAGGGGGAGGTGAACCGCTGGTAGGTGTTGAGTTCATCCTCAGGGTGGCTGCAGGGGGAAGAGGCTGGAGTCAGCGGGGCATGAGTGTCTTGTACACACACACACGTGACATACACACATGCACACACATGCGGCACGGTGGCGCAGTGTTAGAGTTGCTGCCTTACAAGGCTTGCAGCGCCAGAGACCCGGGTTCCCGACCACAGGTGCTGTCAGTACGGAGTTTGTACGTTCTCCCCATTACCTGCGTGGGGTTCCTCTGAGATCTACGGTTTCCTCCCCCATTCCAAAGACATCCAGGCGTGTATGTTAATTGGTCTGGTATAAGTGTAAAAAGTGTCACTAATTTGTGTGTAGGATAGTGTTAGTGTGCGGTAATCGTTGGTCGGCGCGGACTCGGTGGGCCAAAGGGCCCGTTCCACTAGTGGGAGAGTCAAGGACCAGAGGGCACAGCCTCAGAATGAAAGATGCGCCTTCAGAAAGGAGATGAGAAGGGATTTCTTTAGTCAGAGGGTGGTGAATCTGTGGGATTCATTACCACAGAAGACTGTGGAGGCCAGGTCAGTGGATATAGTTAAGGCAGAGATAGATAGATTCTTGATTAGTACGGGTGTCAGCGGATATGGGGAGAAGACAGGAGAATGGGGTTAGGAGTGAGAGATAGATCAGCCATGATTGAATGCTGATGTAGACTTGATGGGCCGAATGGCCTAATTCTGCTCCTTTCACTTATGACTGCAATAAAATGAAGTGAAGGCTCAGAGTATTTCTATTACTCCACTAGGGGACATCAGTGTCCCAGAACTAAATGGAGAAACAAATAACTGCGGTTGCTGGAATTTTAAAACAAAGTTCTGGAGGAATTTGTCGGTTCGGACAGTACTACCCATCCCATCTGCTAATCACATCCCCCTCTCCCCTCACCTGTACCCACCTACCACATGCCAGGGTTAATACTGCAAACTACAAACAACAGGGTGGTGAATCTGTGGAATTCTTTGCCACCAGGGGGCGGAAGTTGCTGGCAAAACATGGGGGGGACGGGGGGGGTGGGGACATAATTCCTTGGCGCCTCACGCGCACACACATACATGCGCGAGGCTTCGGAGGCTTCAGCCCTGAGCCCCGTGGACGGTAACATCGGGAGCTGACCTGGTTGGTGACCAACTCCGAACTGCAGCAACAGCAGCTTCGTCCGCCCCGAATCGTGGGGCTTGAATCGGCCCGTTCGCGGGGTCTTTCATCGCCCGGCGCGGCTTACAACTGGCCGCGGGATATCCCATTGCCCGGCATCGGGCTTCAGCATCGGGAAGCCTCAATCGCCTCAACGCAGCAATTTGACCGCAGGGCGATGGAAGATGCCGCGGCCGATTTTAGGACGGGCGATGAAAAGCCCCGCGAACGGGACGATTCAAGCTCCGCTCTATGATCTTTGCTCCACCAGGACGTCTCCCTCCTCCAATCACCGCGCTCTATCCTCAGTCCCACCCCCCTACTTCCGCCTCTGACCGACACCTCCCTCCTCCAATCATCGCGCTGAATCATCATGCCCCCCCCCCCCCACCATTGCCTGCTGACTGATGTCTCTCTCGTCCAATCGGCGCCCTCCCTCGATCATCAGTCCCACCCCCACTGTCTCGTGGACAGCGGAGATTTTTTATATATTTTTTCACAGAATTACAAAACATGGGGGGGGATTGTCCCCCACCTCTCAAAACACGGGGGGGGAGGGGGGGGGGGCGTGTCCCCCTCGTCTCCCTCCCCCCCCCCCCTCCCTGGGATTTCCCCCTATGTTTGCCACAGAAGGCTGTGGAGGCCAAGTCAGTGGATACTTTTAAGGCAGTGATAGATAGATTCTTGGTTAGTACGGGTGTCAGGGGTTATGGGGAGAAGGCAGGAAAATGGGGTTAGGAGGGAGAGATAGATCAGCCATGATTGAATGGCGGAGTAGACTTGATGGGCCGAATGGCCTAATCCTGCTCCTAGAACTTGTGAACATGCATACACGCTAGTTTTAGAGTCCTCGGCGACAGATAGCACAATGGGCTAAGAGTTCGGCTGGCGACCGGAGGGTAGCCGGTTCAAATCCCGCTTGGAGTGCATACTGTCGTTGTGTCCTTGGGCAAGACACTTCACCCACCTTTGCCTGTAATGGAATGTTACGGTGGCAGGCGCGGGCACACCGCGACGCCCTGTGTCTCCCTTTCAAGGGAGATGCTAAAAATGCATTTCATTGTCTCTGTACTGTACACTGACAATGACAATTAATTGAATCATTTCATTTCTCTACCCTGGGGGAAATGACTGTGAGTCGAATATTAATTGGTCACTTTAGTTTAGTTTGGAGATACAACATGGAAACAGTCCCTTCGGCCCACTGAGTCACCCGTTCGATGTTATCCCACTTTCTCATCGTGACCGGTAAGGATGTTAAAGGTTATGATGGGGGGGGGGGGGGGGGGGAGGCAAGAGAATGGGGTTGAGGGGGAAAAATATATCAGTCATCATTGAATGGTGGAGTAGACTTGGTGGGCTGTATGGCCTAATGCTGCTCCTATGTCATATGTTCTTCTTTATAACAAGGGATTGGGGACTGGAATGCGTCAGACCTGCAAAAACAAAGCCATTTGTACTGTAGGATTCTCCCAACGGACCGTGTGGGTTTCCTCCGGGTGCTCCGGTTTCCTCCCACATCCCAAAGACGTGTGGGTTTCTAGGTCAATCGACCCTCTGTAAATTGCCCCCCTAGTGTGTAGGGTATGGATGGGAAAGTGGGGTTACGTAGAAGTAGTGTGTAAACAGCTGATCGCTGCTCGGCGTGGACTCGATGAACTGAAGAACCTGTTTCTGTGCTGTATCTTTAAACTAGACGGATGTTGATTAGTCTCGCCTGACGTGTCAATAACTGGCGGCACCCCCCGTCTTGGCTAAAGTTCTGTGTAGTCACCTGACGTTGACGGCAAAGAGGGAAACGCGTCCATAATCCCAGGCTTTCTTCCTCAGTAGGGAAAATATGGTGATCAGGATCTGAAAGAGACAACACAAGAGTCAGCCCGGATCAAATGCCACCATTAGTCCGGCACTGCCTTACAGCGCTTGCAGCGCCGGAGACCCGGGTTCGATCCCGACTACGGGCGCTGTCTGTACAGAGTCTGTACGTTCTCCCCGTGACCTGCGTGGGTTTGCTCCGAGATCTCCAGTTTCCTCCCACACTACAAAGACGCACAGGTTTGGAGGTTAATTGGCTCGGTATAAATGTAAAAAATGTCCCTAGTGGGTGTAGGATAGGATTAATATGCAGGGATCGCTGGTCGGCATGGACCCGGTGGGCCGAAGGGCCTGTCTCTCGCGCTGTATCACTTAACTAAACTAAACACATCAATGTGTAGGAAGGAACTGCAGATGCTGGTTTACACAGAAGACAAGACACAAAATGCTTGAGTAACTCAGCGGGACAGGCAGCATCTCTGGAGAGGATGGTTGCGGGTCTGAAGAAGGGTCTCAACCCAAAACGCCACCCATTCCTTCTCTCCAGAGATGCTGCCTGCCCAGCATCTTGTGTCTATTAAATACATCAATGATACCTAGATTAGGGGGTGTTAGTTATAGAGAGAGAGAGGTTGGACAGAATAATAATAATAATACATTTTATTTATGGGCGCCTTTCAAGAGTCTCAAGGACACCTTACAAAAATTTAGCAGGTAGAGGAAAAACATGTAAGGGGAATGAAATAAATAGTAGAGACATGACTAGTACACAAAGTAAATACAGAATTCAATTCAAAACACAATATGAGGCAATTAATGCACAGATGAAAAGGGAGGGGGACGTGGGGCTAAGGATAGGCAGAGGTGAAGAGATGGGTCTTGAGGCGGGACTGGAAGATGGTGAGGGACACGGAATTGCGGATCAGTTGGGGAAGGGGAGTTCCAGAGCCTGGGAGCTGCCCTGGAGAAGGCTCTGTCCCCAAAACTGCGGAGGTTGGACTTGTGGATGGAGAGGAGACCGGCTGATGTGGATCTGAGGGACCGTGAGGGTTGGTAGGGGGAGAGGAGGTCAGTGAGATATGGGGGGGGCAGATGGTGGAGGGCTTTGTAGGTGAGGACCAGGATTTTGTAGGTGATCCGGTGGGAGATGGGAAGCCAGTGAAGTTGTTTGAGGACTGGAGTGATGTGATGCCAGGACAGAAGTGTTGGAGTAACTCAGCGGGCCAGGCGGCATCTCTGGAGAACATGGATAGGTGACGTTTCAGGTCGGGACCCCTCTTCAGATTGTTTTCACTGTGAATTGATGTTGGCATCATGTTCGGCACAGACTCCCTTTGTACTCATGGTGGATTTGATTGTAGTTACTTAGAGTAGTGTCGGATCTGATTAAACAGCATGCACATCAAGCTTTGTCATCGTACCTCGGTACACGTGACCATAATAAACATTACGCCTAAAACCAAATCTTGGAGCAAAACATAAAGTGCTGGAGTGACTCAACGGGTCAGGCAGCATCTGTGGTGGGAAGTGGGCATACGGTGTATCGGGTCGAAGCCTGTATCCAGACCAGTTATAGTGGGGGAGGCGGGGGGGGGGGGGGGGGGGGTGGGGGGGGGGGGGGGAGAGAAAGCTGGATGAGAGGTGGTGGGGGTGGGCAGGCCAGACAAACCCTGGTGACGGATAAGTGGGTAGGTGACATAGAAACATAGAAATTAGGTGCAGGAGTAGGCCATTCGGCCCTTCGAGCCTGCACCGCCATTTAATATGATCATGGCTGATCATCCAACTCAGTATCCCGTACCTGCCTTTTCTCCATACCCTCTGATCCCCTTAGCCACAAGGGCCACATCTAACTCCCTCTTAAATTTAGCCAATGAACTGGCCTCAACTACCCTCTGTGGCAGAGAGTTCCAGAGATTCACCACTCTCTGTGTGAAAAAAGTTCTCCTCATCTCGGTTTTAAAGGATTTCCCCCTTATCCTTAAGCTGTGACCCCTTGTCCTGGACTTCCCCAACATCGGAAACAATCTTCCTGCATCTAGCCTGTCCAACCCCTTAAGAATTTTGTAAGTTTCTATAAGATCCCCTCTCAATCTCCTAAACTCTAGAGAGTATAAACCAAGTCTATCCAGTCTTTCTTCATAAGACAGTCCTGACATCCCAGGAATCAGTCTGGTGAACCTTCTCTGCACTCCCTCTATGGCAATAATGTCCTTCCTCAGATTTGGAGACCAAAACTGCACGCAATACTCCAGGTGTGGTCTCACCAAGACCCTATACAACTGCAGTAGAACCTCCCTGCTCCTATACTCAAATCCTCTTGCTATGAAAGCCAACATGCCATTCGCTTTCTTTACTGCCTGCTGCACCTGCATGCCTACCTTCAATGACTGGTGTACCATGACACCCAGGTCTCGCTGCATCTCCTCCTTTCCCAATCGGCCACCGTTTAGATAATAATCTGCTTTCCCGTTTTTGCCACCAAAATGGATAACCTCACATTTATCCACATTAAACTGCATCTGCCAAACATTTGCCCACTCACCCAGCCTATCCAAGTCACCTTGCAGTCTCCTAGCATCCTCCTCACACCTAACACTGCCCCCCAGCTTAGTGTCATCCGCAAACTTGGAGATATTGCCTTCAATTCCCTCATCCAGATCATTAATATATATTGTAAATAGCTGGGGTCCCAGTACTGAGCCTTGCGGTACCCCACTAGTCACTGCCTGCCATTGTGAAAAGGACCCGTTTACTCCTACTCTTTGCTTCCTGTTTGCCAGCCAGTTCTCTATCCACATCAATACTGAACCCCCCAATGCCATGTGCTTTAAGTTTGTATACTAATCTCTTATGTGGGACCTTGTCGAAAGCCTTCTGGAAGTCCAGATACACCACATCCACTGGTTCTCCCCTATCCACGCTACTAGTTACATCCTCGAAAAATTCTATAAGATTCGTCAGACATGATTTACCTTTCGTAAATCCATGCTGACTTTGTCCAATGATTTCACCACTTTCTAAATGTGCTGCTATCCCATCTTTAATAACTGACTCTAGCAGTTTCCCCACTACCGATGTTAGGCTAACTGGTCTGTAATTCCCCGTTTTCTCTCTCCCTCCCTTCTTAAAAAGTGGGGTTTTGACGGGGGGTTTTGAATGGCAATCGTACAATCAGTCCCACCCCCGCACATCTCCTTTAAACTTTGCGCCTCTCAATTTCAAGGTATGTCCTCCAGTCTTTGAAATCTCCGTCCTGGGGAAAAGGTTCTGAATGTCTACCCTACCTGTATATACTTCTATCAGGTTTCCCCCCAACCATCAGGGAATTCCTGATCTTCCAATCTACCTCATTTGCGGCCCTTGCATTTTTCTTATCAGCTCTTTCTCTGCAGCTGAGTTTCAGTGCGAGTTTAGTTTAGTGTCACTTTTACCAAGGAACCGTGAGAAGCTTTAGTTGTGAGCTAACCACTCAGCAGGAAGACAATACATGATTACAATCGAGCCACTTACAGTGTATAGATACATGATTAAGGGAATAAAGTCCAATCAAAGATAGTCTGAGGGTCTCCAATGAGGTGGATAGTAGTTCAGCTCTGCTCTCTGGTTGTGGTCGGATGGTTCAGGTGCCTCATAGCAACCATCCCTGAATCTGGAGTGTACCTCTTGCCTGATGGGAGAGGGGAGAAGAGGGAGTGGCCATGGTGCGACTCATCCTCGATTATGCTGATGGCCTTGCCGAGGCAGCGTGGGGTGTAGGGTGGGGAGGCGGGACTGTGCGATGGACTGGGCTGCATCTGGCTGGCTCGCTTGGCAGGGCCCACCACTTACCCAGAAGAGGATGAAGTAAATGAGCAGGACGGTAGGGATGCCTCCGAAACTATTCTGCAGATGCGCGACTGGCTTTCCCAGTGGATTGAAGCAGTCCGAGCCGTTGAACGTGGTCGCCTCCCCCTGGCCGGCGAGCGGGTTGGCGGTGGTCTCGAACGTGGAGGGTGGGACTGAGGTGAGCACCCTGGTGTTGAGGCCTGGGGTCGACGCCATCTTCCAACCCGATCATTGATGGCTGAATCCCAGCGGACCTGATCAACAAGAAGGGAAGAACAACAAGGACATCAGCCCCCTTCCACCAACTGAGAGTTTGGAGACTGAGAGTTCCCACTAGTGGGAGAGTCCAGGACCAGAGGTCACAGCCTCAGAATTAAAGGACGTTCATTCAGGAAGGAGATTAGGAGAAATTTCTTTAATCAGAGGGTGGTGAATCTGTGGAATGATTTGCCACAGAAGGCTGCAGAGGACAAGTCAGTGGATATCCTTGATTGGTACGGGTATCAGAAATTATGGGGAGAAGGCAGGAGAATGGGTTTCGGAGGGAGAGATAGATCAGCCATGATTGAATGGCGGAGTATTGATGGGCCGAATGGCCTAATTCTACTCCTTATGAAACCCGATTGAACAATGTCAGAATGACAACCTTACTCTCAACATCAGCAAGACCAAGGAGCATATTGTTGACTGTGGAAGGGACAAAGACACTGATCCACGGACCTGTCTTCATCAACAGGTCGGTGGTGGAGAGTATCAACAACTTCAAGCTCCTGGCCGTGACCCAGCACATTGATGCAATCACAAAGCAAGCCCATCAACGCCTCTACTCCTTTAGAGGACTGAGGAGCTGCTGTATTTTGATGAATACACTCTTGAACATCTACAGGTGTACAGCAGAGAACATATTGACTGCTTGCATCACGGACTGGTTCGGCAACTTGAACGCCCAGGAAGGATGGAGATTACAAACAGAAAAAAATCACCTGTGGTTAAAGTGCACATTGTCAGATTTTAATAAAGGCCATTTTTATACATTTTGGTTTCACCATGTAGAAATTATAGCAACGTTTATACATAGGCCACCCCATCTCAGGAGGGACTATGCTAAAAAATTGTCAATTCTTGAGTGGCCAAGTCAATCACCCGATCTGAACCCAATTGAGCATGTCCTTTATATGCTGAAGAGAAAACTGAAGGGGACTAGCCCCCAAAACAAGCATAAGCTAAAGATGTCTGCAATACAGGCCTGGCAGAGCAGCACCAGAGAAGACACCCAGCAACTGGTGATGTACATGAATCGCAGACTTCAAGCAGTCATTGCATGCAAAGGATATGCAACAAAATACTAAACATGACTACTTTCATTTACATGACATTGCTGTGTCCCAAACATTATGGTGCCTGAAATGGGGGGATTATGTATAAACACTGCTGTAATTTCTACATGGTGAAACCAAAATGTATAAAAATGGCCTTTATTAAATGTATAAAACTGGCCTTTATTAAAATCTGACAACATGCACTTTAACCACATGTGATTTTTTTTTCTATTACAAATCTCAAATTGTGGAGTACAGAGGCAAATAAATAAATGATGGGTCTTTGTCCCAAACATTATGGAGGGAACTGGAGATTATTGATTAGTACGGGTTTCAGGGATTATGGGAAGAATGATCGGCGTCACACACACGAGCCCCCACCACCACACACACTAACCCCCTCCCCCCTTGATATTATATTAATATTATTAATTCGCTCCTTATACCCCAACCCCCGCCCTATCCACTCACGCATAGCCCCCAACTGTGCAGGCGCGGTTAGGAGGGGGGGGGGGTGGAGAAGGGTAGAGAGGTCAGGGAAAGGGGGTAGAGATTGAGGGGGGGGTGGCATCACAGGGGAGGGCTGGTTCTCGAGCGCAACACTCCACCACTCACCCATAGGTCCCAATACTCACCACTCCCTAGAGAGGGGGAGGCAGAGGGCGAGAGGGGGGCAGAGAGAAGGGCCCCATCCCCCCCCTCTCTCCCCCCCCCCCCATTCTCACCTCAGTCTTAAATGACCTCCCCTTTATTCTGTGGCCCCTAGTTCTAGACTCGCCCAACATTGGGAACATTTTTCCTGCATCTAGTTTGTCCAGTCCTTTTATAATTTTATATGTTTCTATAAGATCCCCCCCCTAATCTTTCTAAACTCCAGTGAATACAAGCCTAGTCTTTTCAATCTTTCCTCATATGACAGTCCCGCCATCCCAGGGATCAATCTCGTGAACCTACGCTGCACTGACTCAATCACAAGGATGTCCTTCCTCAAATTAAGAGACCAAAACTGTACACAATACTCTAGATGTGGTCTCACCAGAGCCCTGTACAACTGCAGAAGAACCTCTTTACTCCTATACTGAAATACTCTTGTTATGAAGGCCAACATTCCATTAGCTTTCTTCACTGCCTGCTGTCACTGCACGTGCGGGACCTTATCAAAGGCTTTCTGAAAGTCTAGATACACTACATCCACTGGCACCCCTTCATCCATTTTACTTGTCAATCCTCAAAAAATTCCAAAAGATTAGTCAAGCATGATTTCCCTTTCATAAATCCATGTTGACTTGGACTAATCCTTTTACTACTATCCAAATGCCCCATTATCACCTCTTTAATAATTGACTCCAGCATCTTTCCCACCACCGAGGTCAGGCTAACTGGTCTATAATTCCCCGTTTTCTCTCTCGTTCCTTTCTTGAAAAGTGGGATAACATTAGCTAACCTCCAATCCACATGAACTGATCCTGAATCTATTGAACATTGGAAAATGACCACCAATGTGTCCACTTTTTCTAGAGCCACCTCCCCGAGGACCCTGGGATGCAGACCATCAGGCCCTGGGGATTTATCATCCTTCAGTCCCATTAGCCTACCCAATACTATTTCTCGCCTAATGAAAATTTCTTTCAGTTCCTCTACCCCCTTAGATCCTCTGTCCTCCAGTACATCTGGGAGATTGTTTGTATCTTCCTTAGTGAAGACAGATCCGAAGTACCTATTCAACTCTTCTGCCATTTCCTTGTTGCCCATAATAATTTCACCCGTGTCTGCCTTCAAGGGACCCACATTTGACTTTTCTATTCTTTTTCCCTTAACATATCTAAAGAAGCTTTTACTGTCCTTCTTTATATTCCGGGCCAGCTTCCCCTCGTACTTCATCTTTTCAGCCCATATTGCCCGTTTCCCCCCCCCCCCCACCCCCCACACCACCACCCCCACACAAGACACACAGAGACATTAAAAACATACTTTAAAACATACTAAAAAAATTAAAAACTAACTCACTGCTGACAGGGGGCCGGCTTGCAGACCCCACAGACGATCCAATAAAGCTAATAGTTAGCGCTCTGTCTGATTCTACTCAATTACTCTGGCACCAGGAAGGAAGCCTGAAGGTTTGTGGTTGGATGGACAAAGCGGACACCAGCTCACCAGGTGGATATTTGACTTTTAGCTTCTGCTGAGGTGGCACGCAAGAGATTATTAAACAAATATAGACTTGTGACACTCTCCGTCAGAATGAAATTTGCTTCAGCTCCGGAGGAAGCCTGGAGCTTGGTTGAATAGCAGGTGATCAGCAGGAATCAGTGAGAGAGGGACAGAGAGAACCTCTTCAAAGTAGTCATATCCTGAGGAGATGTTGCGATGGGGCAGTTAAATTGAGACACAAGTTGCACGGTTGCCAACATTGGGTGAGAGTTGAGAGTGAGAAATTGCGAGGGAGTGCAGTGACCGGGGGGGGGGGGGGGGGGGGGGGGGGGGGGGGGGGGGGGGGGGGGGTGTTGGGGGAGAGGGGGGGTTTGCATTTTTCAGCTTGAAATTGTGCAATCTGATGCATACTGTAATGAGTCTTTTAACTTACACTTGAGTGCAACATTTATGCTTTAATTTGGATTAGGTATAAGGTTAGGCTAAATTACATTCCGAATTACATTCCACAGTAGAGCCAGGCTCTGATCAACAGGTGCAGCACATGAGAAACAGTGAGATGCGTTCAGGTTTAGAGGAATATGGGCCAAATGCAGGCAGGTGGAACTAGTGTAGATGGGACATGTTGGCTGGTGTGGGCAAGTCGGGCTGAAGGGCCTATTTCCACTGTAAAACTCCATGAGACTAAGACATACAAACTTGCTGACCAAAGAGAAAGAGAAGAACAAAGAGAAGGTATCCACGAAAGGAAACACATTTCTGGAGTAACTTAGCGGGTCAGGCAGCACTCTGTCTAACTGCACTGGTGACTTTATCTTGAAGTTAAGACAGGAACAAAAGATGTACAGCATGTAGAAACCAGGAACTGCAGATGCTAGTTTACAAGAAAGCACACAAGGCTCTGGCATAACTCAGTGGGTCAGGCAGTATCCCTGGAGAACATGGATAGGTGACATTCCAGGTGTGGACCCTTCCTCAGACTGATGAAGGGTCCCGACCTGAGGCATGACATATCCATGTTCTCCAGGGACGCTGTCTGACCCAACTTACTCCAGAGTTTTGTGTGCTTTAAGATGAGACTTTTGGTCAGAGCAGAGTGAAAAGAACAACGAGAGAGGCTGGGTGTTGAAGATGGGAGAAAAACATCCCGTACACTAGTGCTCTTCTACACACTGGTGACAATGTACAATGTTTACCAAAGCCAATTAACCTACAAATCTGCACGTCTTTGGAGTGTGGGAGAAACCAGGGAGAACGTACATACTCCGTACAGACAACATCCGTAGTCAGGATGGAACCCGGGTCTCTGGCGCTGTGAGGCAGCAACTCTACCGCTGCACCACCGTGGCGCCCATTTTTCTTTTCATTCTTCAGGAGAAGGGGAGAGTATTTCCCTGTGTTATATGTTCCATCAGGACAACAGCAATAAATACTAAATGCAACACACAGAGCCTCTGATGCTGCTTAATGCCCCTGTCCCACTTAGGAAACCTGAACGGAAACCTCTAGAGACTTTGCGCCCCACCCAAGGTTTCCGTGCGGTTCCCGGAGGTTGCAGGTGGTTACCGGAGGTTTTTGTCAGTCTCCCTAATGGTCGAAAGTGGTTTCCGTTTCTTCTATGTTCTGGCGATTATTTCAAAAAATTAAAAACCGGCCGAGACTAAAAATAGGTTGCCATTTTAAAAATCGGTCATTGTTTAGTCGAAGCAATGCTAGTTGCAGGTGGTTGTCGGAGGTTGCAGGTGGTTGCAGGTAAGGCCTTCCACTACCTGCAACCTCCGGCAACTACCTTCAACTAGCATCGCAACCGGCTTCGATTAAAAAATGACCGATTTTTAAAACGGCAACCTATTTTTAGTCGCGGCCGGTTTTGAATTTTTTGTAATAATCATCAGAACCTCCGGGAACCGCACGGTAACCTTGGGTGGGGCGCAAAGTCTCCAGAGGTTTCCGTTCCGGTTTCCTAAGTGGGACAGGGGCATAAGCCTGGTATTACTGCAACAATTACTGACGGTTTTTTTTGTTTTTGTTTCTTTTATTAGAAGTTAATACAGTACAAAACAATACAGTGGAACCTAATTTTAGGTGCCAACTATGTCATAACATAATCCATTCTATGTACAACCTCTAGTTTTATGTTTTTGAAAAGGAAGTAAAAATAAAACAGAAAAAATAGAGAGAAGAAAAAGAGGAAGAATAGATATGGAGAAAATAGAAAAATGTGAAGTGTGTGTATAAGAAAAGAAAAAATAGAGAGTAGAAATAGGAGAAAAAGACCCTTAAAAAATAAATTTTCAAGTTTTGTTCGGAGATGTAAATCTATCCACGACCTGACCTGAAATCAGCAATCTTTACGGTACCGCTGCATCACATGATTCCAAAAAGTCGATGAAAGGAGACCAACTCCTTAAGAATTGGTCATATTTATCTATTAGTCGGAGTCTCATTTCTTCAAGGCGTGCTATGTCCGTCATGTTCCTAACCACATTTTAACAGTTGGTATAGCTGTAATTTTCCAAAATTTAAGTATCAATTTCTTTCCAATTATTAACCCATAATTAAAGAATACTTTTTGGTCTTTGTTTAAATTGATATCTTCTACTATTATTCCAAATATTATCCATTCCGTATTAGGTTCTATTCTTGACTTGAAGAGCTTTGTAAATATATCAAATATATCGCTCCAAAATTTATTCAACTTTGTACATCCTACAAATGAATGTGTTATATTGGTATTTTGAAACAAACATTTATCACATCTGGGAGAGACGTTTGGGTAGAATTTATTCAACCTCGTTGTTGAATAATATGTAATAATTTAAATTGAATTAAATTATGTCTTGCATTAATGGAGCAATTATGTGTGTTCATCAGATACTTTTCCCATCTATCCTTCGAGATCTTTATCATTAAATTAGCTCATGTTCCCAATCTTCTTTTAGTGCCTCTGTTGAAGGTAATTCTCTATTTAATATACTATTATAAAAATATGATATTTGTTTTTGTGAATCAGCCTTAATATTCATTGCTTCTTCTAAAAATATAGTTTGAAATCTGTGTATATTTCTTCATAAAGTCATATATCTGTATATATTTAAAATATTGATTATCATTCAGTTTAAATTTTGATTTTAATTGTTGAAATGATAACAATTTGCCCAATTCATACATATCCCCTACTTTCCTAATCCCCAGTCTATCCCATTGTTGATATGCGTTGTCGATAAGAGATGGTTTGAATGCGGGGTTGTTCAATAGTGGGGTTAGTACTGATAAATTATTTAATTTCAATGATAATTATATTTGTTTCCAAATTCTTATTGTATTGTGAATAATTGGGTTCTTCTTATATATTATACTATTCAATTTTATTGGTGAGAACAGGATCG
The DNA here is from genome assembly GCF_028641065.1 of Leucoraja erinaceus. NCBI lineage: Eukaryota > Metazoa > Chordata > Chondrichthyes > Rajiformes > Rajidae > Leucoraja > Leucoraja erinaceus. The sequence continues at coordinate 92,383,882 of NC_073381.1, forward strand.
TTCCTATATCGTGCGGATAGCACTCCTCTTTCTCCATTCTTATCCACTCCGACTGGTGAGTGAACTATCCAGCCAGTACATTATGTTCTATATGCACTGCCCAGTAGTAACACATAAAGTTAGGATAGTGATAAACCCCACACTTCCTTAGGTTTACACAAATGCTTTCGTTGAATTCTGTGTGCTCTATAATCCCATATAAAATTAGTGATATTAGAATCTAGTTTTTTGAAAAAATATTTTGGAATATATATTGGGATCGCTTGAAACAAATATATTAATTGTGGTAAGAAAGTCATTTTTATAGCGTTAATTCTACCTATCAATGAGAGCGGAAGCGTTTTCCAAAATGTAATCGTATCATTCAGTTTATTTAATAGTGGCATAAAATTGGCACTAAATAATGATTTGTGTCTTCTCGTAATTTGAATACCCAGATACTTGAATTTTTCTGTTGCAATTTTGAAGGGAAATTTTAGTAAGTGTCTCGCATCCTGCGGTTTTAAAGACATAATTTCGCTTTTATTCCAATTTATTCTATATCCTGAAAAAGAACCAAATTCGTCAATTAGTATTAATAAGGTGGGGATACTCGTTTGTGTATTAGTAATATATAAAAGAATATCATCAGCATATAATGAAATTTTATTCTTTGAGTCCTTAGTATTATATCCGTGAATATTTGGGTGATTTCTAATCCATTCAGCCAGCGGTTCTATCATAAGGGCAAATTGCAATGGTGATAAGGCACACCCTTGCCTATTACCCCTTGATAAATAAAATTTTGAAGATAACATATTATTAGTTAATATTCTTGCCGTAGGTTTATCATAAAGTAGTTTAACCCATCTAATAAAATTCGCTCCCATATTAAATTTTTGGAGTACCTTGTATAAATACTGGCATTCTACCTGATCAAATGCCTTCTCTGCATCCAGCGTAATGACTGAAATATCTTCAATGTCCTCTTTGTGAGAGTACATTATATTGAAAAGCATTCTCAAATTATTAAATGATTGTCTTTTGGGTATAAATCCCGTTTGATCCGGGTTTACCAATTTGTTAATAGTTACCAATTTGTTACCAATTAATTTGTTACCAATTCAGTCTTCTAGCTAGAATCTTTGCTAAGATTTTCTGATCCGTATTTAGAAGTGATATAGCTCTGTAAGAACCCAATTACTGAAGTTACGTCGTTTAAGGCAGCTTTGACAACACCAAATAAGTTCTGTTGCTGGTTCACTTCTTCTGGGAACTAATAAACTGAAAAATAAAAAGATTCACTTCCATCTGTTCCACATCCTCACAGAGCAAATACTGGCTACACTCTGGGTCAATATTTACTGGATTATGTGACATCCTCCAGCACTGTACAAAGTAAATCTTGAAAAATGTAACCATTGGACTAATGACCAAGTTTCTTTTCATGCACTGGAGCTGATCACTGAATGTGTGAAGGTTAATGTCCCTCTCAATCTAAGCAAACTTCCACTGAATTCTGCCAGAAGTTTGCATAAGTTATGGCTACAAAAATAGAGAAGTCAAAATGTAGAAAGAAGGAACTGATTAATACACAAAGGGACACTGATTCTGGAGTGGCTCAGCCCAGTTGCGCCCAGACCAGTTTGTGAATTACATTTCCACTACACGCAAAAATCAGCATGGCCCTTATGTATGGCCACACGTAATGTGGCCGGTGATATCAAGAATATGTTTGCATCTTACTTTTCTGGTGGAATGGAAGCAAAGCTGTTGAAGTTGCAGCATGCACAGGAGGTGCAACTCCAGAGCAAATAAAATCATGGGAGACCCCTTCCACCCCTGCAACGGACTGTTCCAGCTGCTACGGTCAGGCAAACGCCTCCGTTGCCATGCGGTGAGAACGGAGAGGTTGAGAAGGAGTTTCTTCCCAGAGGCAATTCGGACTGTAAACGCCTATCTCACCAGGGACTAACTCTACAGAACGTTTTTCCTTCCATTATTTATTATGTAAAAGAATATGTGTGTTATGATTGTGTTTATAATTTGTTTGGTTGTTTTGTTGTTTGTCTTTTGCACAAAAGTCCGCGAGCATTGCCACTTTCATTTCACTGCACATCTCGTATGTGTATGTGACAAATAAACTTGACTTGACTCGACTTGATCCTCATCACGTTCCTGCGGAAGGTCAAGCTTATGCATATTAATAGTGTGCGATGAGCTTAAGCTAATCAAATTGCTCGTTCTTTACGGGGAAACCCGCCGACAGAAAACTATTCTCATTGGTGAGTGTGGGAGAGATCTGGAAGCCTTGTGCAAATTGAATTGTTTGTGACTTTCTTTGGTTTTTTTGGGGTTTTTTTTTTTTGAGCGTGAGAAATTCTGTGATCAGTGTGAGAGCGTGAGAATTGTCCCCCCCCCCCCCCCCCTCCATCTTCTCCAGAGATGTGCAGGAAGGAACTGCAGATGCATGTTTACACTGAAGATAGACGTATCTCCAGAGATGCTGCTTGGCCCGCTGAGTTAATCCAGCAATTTGCGAATGGCACAAGGCTCCAGCATCTACAGTTCTTTGTGTTCGAGGAAAAACCTTTTCACCCAGGGAGTTGTGAATCTGTGGAATTCTCTGCCTCAGAAGGCAGTGGAGACCAATACTCTGGATGCTTTCAAGAGCGTTAGATAGGGCTCTTAAAGATAGTAGAGTCAGGGGATATGGGGAGAAGGCAGGAACGGATACTTTCACTGATTGTGGATGACCACAGTGAATGGCGGTGCTGGCTCGAAGGGCCGAGTGGCCTACTCCTGAACCCATTGCCTATTGTCTTTTGACATAGATTTACATAAATGTATTTGCCATCAAGTAAATGGGTCCCTGAAAGTGGCAACTATGCTTGGTTTTGGAGGTTCGGTTGCCAAGTAGAAGTTACAGCTTAATAGGATTTTGGGTAGGCTGCATTTAGAGTACTGCGTGCAGTTTTGGTCGCCCCATTGCAAGAAGGATGTGGAGGCTTTGGAGAGGGTGCAGGGGAGGTTTGACCAGAATGATGACTGGATTAGGCAGTATGAACTATAAGGAGAGGTTGGACAAACCTGGATTGTTTTCTCTGGAGCGTCGGAGGTTGAAATGAGACCCGATAGAAGTGTATAAAATGATGAGGGGCATGAATAGGGTAGACAGTCAGAACCATTTTGCCAGGGTGGAAATGTCAAATACCAATGGGCAGAATTTTAAAATGAGTGGAGCAAAATTTATCAGGGCAAGTTTTTTTACACAGAGGGTGGTGAGTGTTTGAACGCACTGTTGAGGTTAAGGCAGATAAGATAGTGGTGTTTAAAGGGCCTGTCCCACTTGGGCTATTCTTAGGCGACTGTCATAGACGTAGCAGGTCACCGAAAAACTGGCGACTTGACCCCCCTACAATTTGATCATACTTTAACAACAAAAAACTGAAGTCAGCACCAGCGCCAACCTACATCATCCTGGCGCCAACCTACATCATCCTGGCGCCAACCTACGTCATCCTGGCGCCAACCTACGTCATCTTGGCGACAAACTACGCCAGCACCTACGTTAGGAGAAGTCAAGCTACGCTCATTGGCGTCAAGCCCACAGTCACCGAAAATGTTTGAACATTTCAAAACCCAGCGGCGACCAGAAAGACACTATGAGTCTTTGGGTGACAGAGGAGACGACTCACGACCATACAGGCGACACCCCGGTGGTGACAGACTAGCCGCCTGTAGCCACCTGTAGCCACCTAAAAAATCGCCCAAGTGGGCCAGGCCCATCAGCCTTTTGGATAAGCACTTGGATATGCAGGGTATGGATTATGTACATACAGAGGAGAGTTAAGGGCCTGTCCCAGGAGCATGTGCCTCCATGCGGCAAGCGCGACCTAACGGGCCTGTCCCACCAGCATGCGCCTGCGTGCGGCAAGCGCGACCAAACCAGAAGCGGGGGCCGTGCGGAGGTCGAGTGAGTGACATGAAGTTCGAGGCGCTGCGTACGGCGTCGAGGCGTCTGCGGGCCGGCAGGCCGTTGCCGCGCGGAATTTTTGAACACGGTCAGTTTTTCGGATGCCCGCGCGATGTCGGGACCAGCTCTGCCCAACTCCATACGGCTCCGGCGATCGAAGTGGGACCGGCCCCAGCGAGGCCGTACGGCTCAAGCGACCACGTTAGGTCGCGCTTGCCGCATGGAGTCGCACGCTCGTGGGACAGGCCCTTTAGGTCACGCTTGCCGCATGGAGTCACATGCTAGAGATACAGCGCAGAAACAGGCCCTTCGGCCCACCGAGTTGCGATCGCCATACACCAAGGCTGTCCCACACACACTCGGGACCGTAAGTGTTGGCATCATGTACAACACAGGCACAGTTGGTCAAAGGGCCTATTCCTGTGGCCTACTGTGTTACAGTGCACCCATTCCTTCGCTCCAGAGACGCTGCCTGTCCCTCTGAGTCACTCCAACATTGTGTGACTATCTTCAGTGTAACCCAGCATCTGCAGCTCCTTCCTGCACCATGTTCTATTTCCTAACTACACGTCACTCATTCCCCAGGCTCCCTTTCAACGCAACTTTGGCAACCATCTTATTTTTAGAAAAGCTACAGAAAATCATCCGACCGGTTTTTACATTCCCAGATAATTTTATCCATCTCCTTCCTGGTTGTTCTTCACAGTTTGCTGATGTGATCTGTTGCCCAACTTTTGGCAGTTACCTGCTTTGTCATCAAGCGTGATGCTATCTTGAATCTCTTTAACCATACACAGCTCTGGGACTTCCCTCTGTCTCAGGGTGAGCCTCTGCTTTGTGTTCCGCAGGCTGTTCCATCCCATCGATGCTCCACGTCGACTAGCCAGACCCTGCCACTTACTCTGCCAACTCACAAAGTCACAAGTTACAGGAGTAGAATTGGGCCATTCGGCCCATTGAGTCCACTCCGCCATTCAATCATGGCTGATCTCTGCCTCCTAATCCAATTATAATCAAAAATTTGCCTATCTCTACCTGATGTGGCCTCCACAGCTCTCTGTGGCAACGAGTTCCACGGATTCACCAGCCTCCGACTAAAGAAGTTCCTCCTCACTTCCTTTCTAAAAGAACGCCCTTTAATTCTGAGGCTATGCCCTCTGGCCCTAGACTCCCCCACCCTTTCCACATCCACTCTATCTATCACTTTCATTGTTGTACAATGAATGGCATAATTTTAGTATGATTCATTCCCTCGTCGTTTAAATGAGAGCCCGAGGGGGATGTTATTCACACAAGAGAAAGATGGGTATGTGGAACAAGCTGTCAGAGAAAGTGTGATTGATATTGGTGTGTTATTATCACGTGCACTGAGATATAATGAGAAGCTTTGTTTGTGTGCTATCCAGTCAAATCAAATCACACGAATACTACAATCAAACCATACATAAGTACAGCAGGTAGTGTAAAGAGAAATAGTGTAAGAGCATTATAGTCACAGAGGGGTTTAGTTTGGTTTAGAGATACAGCGCAGAAACAGGCCCTTCGGCCCACCGAGTTGCGATCGCCATACACCAAGGCTGTCCCACACACACTCGGGACCATTAACAATTCTACCAAGGCAATTAGGCCACAAGCCTGTACGTCTTTGGAGTGTGGGAGGAAACCGGAGCAAACCCACGCAGGTCACGGGGACAACGTACAAACAGCAGGATCAAACCCGTCAGGAGTCATACAGCATGGAAACAGGCCCTTTGGCCCAACTCCTCCACGCCGACCAAGATGCCCCATCTATACTATTCCCACCTGCCCACGTTAGGCCCATATCCATCCAAACCTTTCCTATCCGCATACCGGTCCAAATGTCCTTTAAACACTGTAATTATATCCACCTCCACCCACATGAGCGGCACGGTGGCACAGCGGTAGAGTTGCTGCCTCACAGTGCCAGAGAACCACGTTCCATCCGAACTATGGGTGATGTCTGTACGGAGTTTGTACGTTCTCCCTGTTTGCTCCGGGTGCTTTGGTTTTCTCCCACACTCCAAAGACGTACGGGTTTTGTAGGTTAATTGGCTTTGGTGAAATTGTAAATCATCCCTAGTGTGGCCGAATGGCCTCCTCCTGCACCTATTTTCTATGTTTCTATTAGAGCTCTAGGGGCTAGTGGAATCAAGGGATATGGGGAGAAGGCAGGCACGGGTTATTGATTGGGGACGATCAGCCAATGATCACGATGAATCGCCATGCTGGTTCGAAGGGCCGAATGGCCTCCTCCTGCACCTATTTTCTATGTTTCTATGTGTGTAGGATAGTGCTAGTGTACGGGGATCGCTGGTCGGTGGGCCGAAGGACCTGCTTCCGTGCTGTATCTCTAAAACTAAACCAATCTTCTACGTCACTGTAACGCTGTAACACTCTAATACTATATTCTGCACTCTAGGATTTTTCTCTGCACTACGAAGGACCCGGCGTGGGGTGGGGGGGGCGGGGGGGAAACCACCGTGAGGGAGGTGGGTGGGGTGGAGAACAAAGAGGGAACTAGCAGGGGGGGGAGGCGTAACTTTTTAAATGCCCTTTATGGGCGACTATTTGTATACCTTGGCAAAGTATGCGAGCAACTAATTTTACTGTGACTTGTCACCTGTAATAATAAAGTATTCAATTCAATTCAATGAAGAAGGGTTTCAGCCCGAAACGTTGCCCATTTCCTTCGCTCCATAGATGCTGCTGCACCCGCTGAGTTTCTCCAGCATTTTTGTCTACCTTCGATTCAATTCAATTCCTGTTGTACATGTGTATGATGTGATTATACTCATATATAGTATGTTTTGACTGGATAGCACACAATCAAAGCTTCTCATTCTATCCCGGAGCACGTGACAATAATTAACCAATATCAATCATATTTTCTCTGGCAGTTTGTTCCACATATGCATCAATCTCTGTGTGAATAGCTTTCCCTACAGGTTCCCTTTGAAATCTTTCCCCGTCCCACCGTATGTGTAAGACTTCCCTCACTGGGATAATGTCTGACCATCCACCTTATCTATTCCACTCATGATTTTAGAACTCACTCCACAGCCTCCTGCTCTCCAGAGAAAACAATCCCAGCCTACACAGTCTCTCCACCTCCAGTCCCCATCAATATCATCGACCATGGAACATAAAACAGTACAGCACAGAGAAGGCCCTTCAGCCCACAATGTCTGTGCTGAACATTGATTAGCACGGGCGTCATGGGTTACGGAGAGAGGGCAAGAGAATGGGGTTAAGAGGGAGAGATAGATCAGCCGTGATTGAATGGTGGAGTAGGCTTGATGGGCCGAATGGCCTCATGCTGATCCTATCGCTTACGAACTTGATGATAACCCCAGACGTACATGTACAGTATGTAGGTTAATTGACTTGGTAAATGTAAAAATTGTCCCTAGTGTGGGTAGGATAGTGTTAATATGCGGGGATCGCCGGTCGGCACGGCCCCGGTGGGCCGAAGGGCCTGTTTCTGAGCTGTATCTCTAAACTAAACCAAATCTTGTCTGCCTGCAAATAATCAATGTCCCTGTGGATATGCGGGGAACAGAGGGATATGTATCATGGATCAGTGTGTTCAATCCTGGGCACCATGTTATAGGAAAGATTTTGTCAAGCTGGAAAGGGTACAGAGAAGATTTACGAGGATGTTGCCAGGACTAGAGGGTCTGAGCTATAGGGAGAGGTTGAGTAGGCTGGGACTCTATTCCATGGAGCGCAGGAGGATGAAGGGTGATCTTATAGAGGTGTATAAAATCATGGGAGGAATAGATCGGGTAGATGCATAGAGTCTCTTGCCCAGAGTAGGTGAATTGAGGACCAGAGGACATAGGTTTAAGGTGAAGGGGAACTTAGTTAAAAGGGATTTGAGGGGAAACTTTTTCCACACAAAGAGTGGTGGTGGGTGTATGGAACAAGCTGCCAGAGGAGGTAGTTGAGGTTGGGACTATCCCATTGCTTAAGAAACAGTTAGACAGGTACATGGATAGGACGTCAAATCAAGTCAAGTATATTAGTCACATACACATACGAGAGTGAAATGAAAAGTGGCCATGCTTGCGAATTGTGCAAAAAAACTACAAAACAGAATGGAACAGAATCAAAAAATCACATATTACATATTTGTGGGAGAAAAAAAAAAGAAAAACAGCAATTTTAAAAAGACACCACACAACAGTAAATTGGTTCAGTAAAGTTAGTCCCTGGTGAGATAGGAGTTTACAGTCCTAATGGCCTCCGGGAAGAAACTCCTTCTCAACCTCTCCGTTTTCACAGCAAGACAGTAGAGGCGTTTGCCTGACCGTAGCAGCTGGAACAGTCCATTGCTGGGGTGGAAGGGATCCCCCATGATCTTGTTGGCTCTGGAGTTGCACCTCCTGTTGTATAGTTCCTGCTTGGTGGGATATGGACCAAGCACAGGTAGTGTAGCTGGGATATGTTGGCCGGTGTGGGCGAGATGGGCCAAAGGGCCCGTTTCCACACTGTATCACTCTCTGACTAAGTGCAGATTTGTCTAACTTGGGGTCTCATTGACATTGTGGGCTGAAGGGCCTGTTCCTGTGCTGCATTGTTCTACCTATGTTTTATGGTGTAAAGATTAGGTTTATGGGACCAAATTGGCTGCAGAAACTCCCAAATTAAATACACCTAAAAACACCTCACTGTTTTTTTTTAAACCTTCCTGGTTTATAAAGAATCTGCGGGAAATGACCCGGCAACCATTATTGAGATGATGTCATTAAGTTGGAAAGGATACAGTAGAGATTCTCCAGGATGTTATCTGGGCTTGCAGGCTTGAATTGTAGGGAGAGGTTGGAATAGGCTGGGACTTTTTACTTTGGAGCGCAGGAAGCTGAGGGGTGAACGTATTGAGGTGTACAAGATCAGGAGGGGCACAGATAAAATGAACGCTCACAGTCTGTTCCCCAGGGTAGAGGATTCTAAAACTAGAGGACATAGACTGCAGGTGAGAGGAGGGAGTTTTAAGAGGGACCTCTGGAGCGATTTCTTTTCACTTCAGAGGGTAGTGCGGATATGGAACGAGCTGCCAGAGAAAGCTGCAGAAGCTGATACAATTACGGCTTTTAAAAGACGTTTGCACAGATATATGGACAGGAAGGGTTTAGAGAGACACGAGATAAACGCAGGCTTATGGGGCTAGTCCAGTCTGCCAAGCTTGGACAAGGTGGGCTGTAAGGCTATGCTATCCAACACTATGAATCTGGTACAAGTAAGAATGCCATTGTTCCGTTATGAGACATGACAATAAAACACTCTTGACAGCACAGCACAGCACATGCACAGGCCCTTCAGCCCACAACACCCGTGCCGAACATGATGCTGGGTTCAACTATTCAACCTCTGCCTGCCCATGACACGTATCCCTCCATTCCCTGCATATCCATGTACCTATCTCAAAGCCTCTTAAACACCACTATCACATCAGCCTGCACCACCACCACCCCTGGCAGCGCGTTCTAGACACCCACCACCCTCTGTGTAAAAACCTATTCATGGAGCCACACAGAGTGGAAACAAGGGCCTTCAGCCCAACACATCAATGATGCCCCATCTGCATTAGTGCCACCTGCCCACGTTCGGCCCATATGCCCCTAAACCACAGGTTCCCAAACTTTCTCGTCCCGTTTGCCCCAGGCAACTTTAATAACGCATCACAATGTTATGTCACTTATTTATGAATAACTAATGATGAGCAGATACCGGTAATACCAGAACAAAACACAGTCAGTCAATGAGAAAAAATATGTACAAATTCTGAATCAACAAATGTACCCCCTGGGGGGGGTAAATTTACCCCAGGTTGGGAACCATGGCCCTAAACCTTTTCTATCCATGTACCTGCCCACATGTCTTTTAAATGTTATTATAGAACCTGCCTCCACTACCTCCTCTGGCAGCTCGTTCCATACACCCACCATGGAAAAGTTGCCCCTTAGGTTCCCATTACATCTTTCCCCTTTCCCCATCTTTCCCCTTGGATAGACTTGGTTTATACTCTCTATAATTTAGAAGATTGAGGGGGGATCTTACAGAAACTTACAAAATTCTTAAGGGGTTGTACAGGCTAGATGCAGGAAGATTGTTCCCGATGTTAGGGAAGTCCAGGACAAGGGGTCACAGCTTAAGGATAAAGGGGAAATCCTTTAAAACCGAGATGAGAAGAACTTTTTTCACACAGAGAGTGGTGAATCTCTGGAACTCTCTGCCACAGAGGGTAGTTGAGGCCAGTTCATTGGCTATATTTAAGAGGGTGTTAGATGTGGCCCTTGTGGCTAAAGGGATCAGGGGGTATGGAGAGAAGGCAGGTACGGGATACTGAGTTGGATGATCAGCCAATGGTGGTGGTGCAGGCTCGAAGGGCCGAATGGCCTACTCCTGCACCTATTTTCTATGTTCCTATGTTTCACCTTAAACCCTTGCCCTCTGGTTCTTGATTCCCCTAAAACATTCTGTGCATTCATCTAGTTTATTCCCCCTCATTAATCTTGCCCCTCTCAACCTGCCCCGGCACACCTCCTTTAAACGTTGCCCCTCTCACCTTAAAAAGCTACGGCTCTGTGACTCCAAATGGGGCTAGCCCGGAATGGAACAGATGGGCTGAAGGGCCTATTTTCGTGTTGTACAGCTCCATGGCTGCGACTTCATTTGTGTGTGTGGTTTTTTTTTCATGGACCTTCCTGGTTTTCAGGAAAGCGACACGTCAACCTATGAAGTTTGATATCTCCACATCACCTTGCGTTCAGGAGCGGTTTGGGTGGAAAGGGAGGGAGGGAGGGAGGGAGGTTAGCGATCAGAGACTGTCTCCAGACATTGTTCTCTGCTGTCCAAGGGACACCTGCCCCCCTCTCCCCCTCCCCCTCCCCTACGCGGAGTTTCCCCCCAAAAAAACTTTGGGAAGTTCCCCAAAAAACACTTTGAGAAACTTTCCTAAACTTTCTGAAACTTTGTCTGCAGAGGCTGGGCGGCGTCAGCTGCCCGGCAAGAAACCCTCTCGGTGGCATTGCCTGAGTGAGGAATTACACAAGATATATCTCCAGCTAACGTAGCCCTCTTCTCAGCAATGCACCTTCCCCTACCACCGCCTCTGCCCGTGTGTGTGTGTGCGTGTGTGTGTGCAAAAGCCCCCTCTACCTGTCGCCCCACGAACGGACCCGGACCCGTTCCCTCCCCTCCATCACCCTCTCACCTCTTACCTCCCTCCGTCCCTGTACAATTTCGTCCAGCCAGTTCCTCCAGGGCTTTGCACGCAGCCAACACGGCAAAGGGCACAGCGCTCATGCGTGGTACTGCAAACTCTTTTTGTACCAAATCTGTCCCCACCCACACAAGCAGAACAAACAAAACCAAAAAAAAAAAAAAAATCCCTCTCAGCTGATCAACAAAAGTGAAAGTACTCAGAAGGTCAGGCAGCACCCGTGGAGGGAGTAGAGGGAACCTTTCAGATCAGAGGTCCTTGATCCACACCCCCCTGGGCTTGAAACTTTTTGGCAGACTTTTAAAATTTTTAACACATTTACGAACATTTTTGTTTAAGAAGGAACTGCAGGTGCTGGAAAATCGACGGTGGACAAAAAAGCTGGAGGAACTCAGCGGGTGAGGCAGCATCTATGGAGCGAAGGAAATAGGCAACGTTTCGTGCCGAAACGTTGCCTATTTCACCTTCGCTCCATAGATGCTGCCTCACCCGCTGAGTTCCTCCAGCATTTTTGTCTACGATATTTTAATTTTATTTACGTGCACTGTGGTACGGTGAAGATCTTTTTTGTTGCGCGCCATCCAGTCGGGTGAAAATACTGTACGTGTTGCAAGCAAACCGCCCACATTGTGTACAGATACAGGATAAAGATTCAAGATACAATTTATTTGTCATTTGGACCCCTTGAGGTCCAAACGAAATGACGTTTCTGCAGCCATACATTACAAACAAATAGACCCAAGACACAACATAATTTACAAAAACATCCATCAAACCCCGGTGATGAAAGCCCAAAAAAACTAAACCCCCCACTGCACCCCCCCCCCCCGATGTCAGAGTCAAAGTCAAAGCCCCCGGCTGGCGATGGCGATTGTCCCGCGGCCATTAAAGCCACGCCGGGTGATGCGAGGTCGCACACCGGGTTCTTGATGTTAGAGCCCCCGGCGTGCGCTCGCAGAGTCCCGCGGCCATTCCAAGCCGCGCGGGGCGGTGCTGTAAGGCCCCGCTCCAGGAGCTCTTCGACCCCGCAACTCGGGCGGGAGAAGTCGCCGTTGCGGGAGCCCTGAAAAGCGGTCTCCCTCCAGGGACCGGCGGGCTCCCGGTGCCGCCGTCCGCCAGACCCGCAGTTGCAGCCTCCGAACCTCAGGAGGTCGGGCCGCAGCAGCGCTCCACCACCGCTCCACCCGCTCTGGACTCGGCCAGCTCCGCGACGGTGAATTGAGTCGTCGGCACCAGAGCCCCTGGTCTTCTCCTGTTGGAGGCCGCTCCTCGTTGCAGCCCCAACGACAACGGAGACACGACAAAGAAAAGGTCGGGTCTCTCGTGCAGGGAGAGATTAAAAGTTACCCCCTCCCTCCCACCTCATCCCCACCCCCCCACACACACACACACCCCAACAAAAAATAACAAAAACTACATAAAAACAAGGACAAAAAATAATAAAATCGCAGACGGCTGCAGAGGCCGCTGCTGACGAGAGTCGCGCCGCCTACCCGATAAAGGGAATAGAGCCACGTTTATTGCCACATGTACCAATTGGTGCGGTGAAATTTGGGGTCACCATACAGTCACGCGAATAAACAAGAGCACAGAACACGATAACATCTTTAACATAAACATCCCCAATCAAAGTTTCCCACTGTGAGGGAAGGCACCAAAGTTCAGTCATCATCCTCTTTGTTGTTCACCCGTGGTCGGGGCCTCCCGAGCCCCCCCCCCCGCAGTCACCGCTACGGACGGCCCGATGTTCAGGCCCTCTCGCCGGGATGATGGAACTCCGGTGTCGGAACGGAGAACAGTCTCAGCGGCTTGGAGTTTCCGAATCGGCCGCTTCCCACCGGAGTCCGCGGCT